>NC_092338.1:115095000-115401250 GCF_046630445.1 Rutidosis leptorrhynchoides
TTGCCAAATGTAGTACGAAAGATATCAGATAACTGATAAATACCCGTGTGTTGCACAGTGTGGGATTTTAACCTAAATTAAGTGACTAGAGCTGTGTCTTTCTTCTCATTTCTAGAAAATTCCCAAACACACTCCCGTACTTCATCCTCTTCACCTATCAAACCCTAATTTCTAATCTTTGATCTAGAGCTCAAATTGTTCATATTATTGTGTTCCCTGTGATTCACTGAGTCTATCAAGGTAAAAATCAACGGATTTCATGCTTTAATCTTTGAGAAATTAAAGATTTTGTGTTAGTTTTCATAAAAAGTGTAAATTGGGTCAAAATGGGTTGATTTGGTGTTGTTAGTGTCAAAACCTTGTGGGTTTGTGTTTCTAAATGATTAGTGTACTTGATTTGGCAAGTTTTAAGGTTAAAAACGAGCTCTAGGTCGAAAATTGGTGAGTTTGGTGTGAAACCCGTCACTTTGGTAGCTGCTGATACAGATGAACTACCCTCGGCCGATGGTCTTTGACCCTCGACCGATGGTGTCTGACGATCGGCCGATGGATTAGACCCTCGATCAATGGTGGAAGTCCTTCGACCAACGGATGTAATTTTAACGATCGGCCGATAGTGTGGTCGATCGGACGATGGTGTAGTGACGATCGGCCGATAGTCTTTGACAATCGACCGATGGTACTAGGCAGTGGAATTTTTATTAAGTGTTGAATTGTAGCTGTTATGCTGCTCGTTTGTATTTTGATGATTTTGATGTAAATTTTGAAAGTGCACAAGTGTTAAGGAGAAAATTTTTAGCGGACAGTTTTCTGACAAAATTTTATATATTGTGTTATTTGGTGTTAATGGACATAAACTAACTTGTGTATATGTATTTCTCAGGAGAAAAGGAGAAAGAGAAGGTTCAGTGACTAGATAGCTGAATACCTTCTCATTCTCTGGTAATCGGTGAGTGGGACTAACTGGAGAATATAGTATATAGAAGCATGTTATATTATGATTGCCATGCTTGTTAGATATACTTATTTTTGTGGTTAGTTAGTATGTTGTGATGACTGCATGTTAGTTGATGCTTGTCTGCTGGAGCCCAGTGCGTCCCTATTGTGTGGTAGCCTCGGTAGGAGAGATCAACCTGCGGGTTGGGTTCCTCTGTGGTAGCCTAGACAGCCGTGGTGTATATATATGTGAATGACGCGTCCGTCGAGTGTGGATTATGTATATACATACGGTGGTGGAGGAACTTCTGGTAAGCCCCAGTCCGATCAGCTGGTGGTTAATGGTTTGGCCGAGCCGCCAGAGTCTCTGTAGACGGCACATGGGTGATGTTTGTGTGTTAGACTATGTGACATGATTAGTATAACACTTATGTATGCTATGGCCTGTAGTTATTCGTACTCACTTAGCTTCGTGCTAATTCCCCTCCATCTCCTCCCTGCAGATTGTAGCTTTTGTAGATAGTGCTTTTGGGGAGAAGACGGGCATGAAGATGTTATGTTTGACAGGAGTAAACTCTGATGTGTCTTTTCCGTTAAAACTAATTTTGGTTGTAATGTTACGTGACACTTGTTATGTAATTAAATATGTTTATATTATTGTAATGGTTTAATTAATGATAATGCTTCCGCCACGTAAAAAAAAAAAAATCAGCGGTGTCACAATTTCGAAGTTCTATGCTTTTGTTTTCTCTTCCCGACTTCAAGTCAAGCGAATAATGGTCCAAAATTTGTAGATATAGAGTTTCGAATGATTATAATGTTCTAAGCAGGAAGGAACGTGATAGCACGATTTGATTTTCAAATTTATCAACATCACGGAAGATAGAACCATCAAGAATCCATTTTCTTGATATGTTCAGGAGTTAAGTAGAATGAAAGAGTTATGTAACATGGCACATGATGACATTATGATCTGTGAATCATCATGCTCTAATAGAAATTCAGCATGACTTACTGTAATATAATCACGTTGGCCAAGCGCTATTATATTATACTAACTCATGCTTCAATTCCCAACACTTCTCCACAATTCATTCACAATTTATACTTAGATTTTACAGAAGTTTCCAATATAATGGGATACAGAAATCACGAAGAGGTAGATAATTTCGGACAAGAATATTTATGAAAGTATCCTCTGAAATATCGAAGATATTTATGATGATATTTTGGAATTTCTAAGTTCGAAAGTTGATAAAGAAAATTTTTCCGCAAGGTTTTAACATAACTTCAGAACAAGATATTCTCTAAAGATTTCGGCGGATCCAGAATTACCTGGATTCTTTGAATATAGGGTTTGGTCCTTGTATTTATCCTTGGTCTCCTTCATGGTTAGCTCAATCTGTTTTTCAGTACCAAATTTTCTTTCGAGCGTTCCCAATATTCCATTCTTATTATCAAACTTTTAGCCGTTTAGACCATCTACCATTTTTCTGTTTCCTCTGCATTTAATGCTACGATATCTGAATCATCGGTTATCAATCCGAGGTGTTTTCAGGAGAATTGTGTTTTTAGATGATTAAATGCTGATGGTAGTATGGTAGAATATAAAAGGTTCCCCGGTAACAATAAAAGAGCACGCGTATATATCAAGGTTATATAAGGTTGTTTCAAACGAAAAGTCGAAGTTGTCTTGCTGGAGCTGTGACAAAATTGGCTATTTTGAAGAAGAACTGCAAAGTTATTTTGGGTAATAATAACACTAAAGGAATTAGCACAGCTATGTGTTAAACGTTTACTCAGTTTCCAAGAGTTTTTCAGGTGCATAACTATATGCATAAATCTTTCCTTCCGTAGATGAAGTGCGGTTGGTTCATTCTTTTGATTGAGGTGTTTTTAAGAATCATGAAAGGTTTGAACGCAGATTATAATTGTCAAGGTAAAAATGAGGTTTAAGATGAAATCAAGTGGCAAACTTGAAGAATTGTTTAGTTTCATATGTTATAATCAATATTTTAATTCATTTTTAATTGTCCAATATTGATAGTCCAATAATCAGTTTATATATATATATATATATAATCTTAGAATTACCCCACGACGTATTGTATACGTATTGTCTTTGCATCAACCCAGAGACGTATTGTATACGTATTGTCTTAGAATTAACTAAGACGTATTGTGTACGTATTATCTTAGGATTTATCAAAACGTATTGTATACTTATTGTGTTAGGATGTACTAAGAATATTATTATACATATATACAATTACAGAATTCGTGTACATGTCTCAGACTCGATCACAACTCAAAGTATATATATTATTGTAGAATCAACCTCAACCCTGTATAGCGAACTTGAGCATTACAACATATAGAGTGTCTATGGTTATTCCAAATAATATATATACATGCGTCGATATGATATGTCAAAACTTTGTATACGTGTCTCGATATTTAAAGTGCGTAAAAATAAATAACAGAAATTAAATGACGATAAATAAAATTATGAGAATATAAGCTGCGATAATTAAATTGCGATGAATAAATTGCGATAAATAAAAGGTACTACGGAATTAACAGTTAGCTAGGATTTTGTTAGCGTGAATTCTTAATAGAATTTCTCATAGTTAATTTGTTTGTTTCTAACAAATTTTATTTTGTCCAATGTTTTCTTCATTATGCCACTTGTTGGATTCTGATAAGTCAAAATCCAAATACGAAATTGAATGAAAAATGGTTATTCTGTGGTGAACGGATATGTATATCGGTGGTTGTAAATAGGATAGTAAATGACTGTTGAATTAGATTTGAAAGAATGTACAGTGTACTTATTAATGTGAAATCTAAATATTCCTCGGGTATTACCTACACGTTAAAATATTTTCACCATTAACAGTTTGTACGAAAGAATTTTTAATTACAATCTTTGTGAAAATATACTTACATATATATTTTCTTCAGATGTAATCATGGATTTAATGAGTTAATATAGTATTAAACTCATTTGGACGAAGATAATCACCATGAAGAACGAATATAATTGATGTAGAACGATATGTAGAACGATGATTATACTTCAAGGTATAGAATGAAATGTTGAGGCATGGATTGTTGATGGTACTGGTGCTGTTACTGATGGTACTGTTGGTGCCGGTGATGTTGCTGAAGCTGGTAAATTTTGCACCATATTTTCCAAGGCTACAACTCGGGTGCAAAGCTCGTTGACTTCTTCTATTACACCGAGATGATTGTCAGTTGGAACAAACGGATGAATAAGGTTTAGAATTTTAGATAGAATATAATCGTGGTGAGATATTCGGGAAATGAGAGTGAGAATGGTGTTTCGAATTGGTTCGACGGTAAGTGCTCAGGTTCTTTGCCAAGAGATGAATTCGGTTGGTGGAAGGGATCGCCTTCTTCACGTCTCCATTGATTAAGTAGACTACGAACACATCAGATGTATTTGGGATGGCTGATTGGTTGATTCATTCCGATCACACTGCTTTCGGAGTTTAAGTGAAAATCCATATCGGAATAGCTGTCGGAATAACTATCGGAATAGCTATCGGAATCCGAGGAATTCGAACTGGTTGAGGGATTCATCTCATACAATCAGATGAAGGATTTTCGATAAGAAATAGATTATAGGATGTAGATTAGTACCCTGCAATACATAATTTACATATGCATATATAATACTAAAATCCCACAAGTTACGGATGAATCTACGGAAGCTGTTAGGTAAAGGTAACAATAACAGATACGCTAATATATAAATTAGCAGATACGATAAGATATGAATTTCGTCTATACACTATTCATGTAATCAATGCAGTAAGATGTGCCTAAACTAGGAATGATAAGCAGATAATTTCCTAAGGATAATAAGTAGATGATTTTCGACACGAATGATAAGCAAAACTTTTGATATGCAGACACGGTTGAAGTCCAGACTCACTAATGCATCTAAACAACTATCAGTTAGACACACTAATGCAAGACCTGGTT
Organism: Rutidosis leptorrhynchoides; assembly: GCF_046630445.1. NCBI lineage: Eukaryota > Viridiplantae > Streptophyta > Magnoliopsida > Asterales > Asteraceae > Rutidosis > Rutidosis leptorrhynchoides. The sequence goes on from NC_092338.1 coordinate 115,099,948, forward strand.
CGCAAAGACCACCGCTCTGATACCAACTGAAATGCCCCGTTCATATACAATATAAACGATTCACAATAGTTGATTACATCGCGAGGTAATTGACCTCTATATGATACATTTTACAAACATTGCATTTGTTTTTAAAAGACAAACTTTCATTACATCGATAGTTGACGGCATGCATACCATTTCATAATATATCCAACTATAATTGACTTAGTAATAATCTTGATGAACTCAACGACTCGAATGCAACGTCTTTTAAAATAGGTCATGAATGACTCCAAGTAATATCCTTAAAATGAGTTAATGCACAGCGGAAGATTTCTTTCATACTTGAGAATAAACATGCTTTCAAGTGTCAACCAAAATGTTGGTGAGTTCATACGTTTATCATAAAACAATAAAATTCATCATTTTGATAGACCACAAGATTTAAATGCTGCATGGTACAAATGGGCCCGAATCCTATACCCACCTGTAATGTACATGCAATATCTTTTAAATACAGTACACCTTTCTCGTGTACAAAATCATCTTTCATAAATCTTAGTAACCGTACACATATCTCGTGCACAAAAATAACATACACATAACCTGTGTATAAAATCATTCTCTCGATACATAACATTCACTTTTCATTGCTTTCATAGCTTGACTTAGTAACCGAACTTAATATATAATGCGCATAATAATATCCCCAAAACAGAACATCTCGTCTGTATAATAATCATATAAACTTCGAAGTACTAAACACCACGCCCACTAGCCCTTTCGTCTAGTGAACATTCTGGGTGGGGGTGTTAAACCCGGTAGCTACCTTTAGGATTTGCGTCAATTAGGCGTGCACTAATTCTCAAAATTAGTGATGTTCCCTAATTCTTAGGTTACCAAACAATAATAATCAGGGGAAAAATATTCATATCAATTGTGGCAATTATCACGTCCACATAATTCAATGGTGGCAATTATTACGTCCACATAATTCATTATAGGAATGTTTTGCTTGTGTCTATCTCGTCAAACATTTATAAAAGCATTTCATGTATTCGCAGTTCAAAATGTATTTCAAAAGCATTTAATAAAGCAGTTGTAAAAGTAGCGCATGTATTCTCAGTCCTAAAAATGTAAAGAGTAAAAGGGAATCAAATGAACTCGCCATATTGTATTTTGTAGTAAAAATACATATATCTATATTGAACAATGCAGGGTTGGCCTCGGATTCACGAACCTATATCATTTATGTATATATATTGATACACATAATCGTAATCGAATAAGTTTATTCATATAACCTATTAATGATATTATTTTTATATTAAAAGTATATTTATATTTCATATATTCTTTTTATATGATAAAATATTTTGTTATGTTATATGTGTTAAATATATTTATTTATGTATTTCATGTGTTTATCAAAATAGTAGTTCAAATTATATTAAGTTATATTTGTAATAATATTAACATTAATAATATACTTATTTTGATAATAAATCTATTGGGGATAGTAACAATGATACTAATATTAATACTTGTAAAAATATTAATTTTACTGTTAATGATAGTTATGATATTTATCTTGGTAAATTACATAATAATAATACTCGTGTTAACATGAATAATAATACTTATTTCTTTAAAATAATAATAATTATAAAAATATCTATTTTAATGCTAATGTTAATAATGATAATAACACTAACAACTTATAAAATGATACTAATAATGATATTTAAAATAATAATTTGTATTATGTTCATAATAATAATAATAATATTCATAATTATAATAATAATTATACTTATATTAACATTAGTAATAATATTAATAATATTACTAAGTAATGATAATAATATTAGCAATATTCATAATTATATCAACAATAATTAATACTTGTAATAATAATAACAAACATAATAATAATAATAATAATAATAATAATAATAATAATAATAATAATAATAATAATAATAATATTGATAAATGAAATGATAATAATAAAAATATGAACTACCTTCCATGAAAAAGCTGTTTTAAAAAAAAAAAAATGCTCCTTTAGAGACTTAAACCCTCGACCTCTTGCATATCCTCTAACACCTTGTACCATTGGGCTGCGCCCATTTTTCCGAAATATAACAGAAATTATTAATATATAACCCGTACTCCTTTCAGTTCTTATTCATCTTTTTCTTCATATCTTAATCAAATCACCCATATTTCAAACACACTTAATAATTGATTATAAGAATGATTTTCGGATATTCAAGAAATTTAAAGATACACATAATAAGTGATTAAGTAGTTTGAAAAAAAAACATGTATATATATCTACCCTCTGACCGTCGCTGCTATGGTTTTTTAAAAAAAAAATTTTGATTTTTCAAATGGCAACGATTTAGGTAAAGGTCATAACACGAATTTGTTGGTAAACTATTTTTAGAAACTAATAGAATCGTCAATTTACCTTGAAACGTTCATATGAATTCGAATTTGAGCAATGTTCATACGTTTGACTTTTGGAACCAACACTTTGACTCGCAAAATTCTTAATCGATACTAAATATTGCGATTTGAAACTTTGCAGACATTTTATGTATGAGATTCCTAATAAAACTGCGTTGTTACATTTTGAAAGTGATTTCAAAATTGGGGTTTGAGAAAAGTGAAGCACGAACAGGACAGTAGCCTGTTTTCTTTTTTTTTCTTTTCGGTTTTTCCAATATTTGTAATAGATAAATTATGTTGTTTGATTGTTGTTTATTTTCAGAATGATTATAGTAGGATTCCAGGAATGTTCAATTTTCTTTATAGCAATTTGAAGGATACACCAGAGATTCGATCGTACTGGAGGAAATATAAAAAAAAACTTTGATGTCGATTGATAACCAATTTTCTTTGTATATACTTGTGATTGAACTCAGTCATAGAGACCAGGACAAAAATCAGAAAAGTATGATTGTGATATGAATTTGATTCCGTGATTTATATAGCCGTATTTATTTTTATATATATAATTAGTATTAATAAGTAATTAAGTATATTAATAATTAATAATAATATTACTAATACTAATAATAATAATAATTATATTAATAATAACAATGTAATGACACTAAAAATAATAAAATAGTTTTATTATTGTTAATAATAATAAAATGTATCATTTTCTTATATTAATAATAATACTAATGTTTTAACTAATATTATAACTTTACTAATATTTATAATATTGTTGTTAACACTAGTAACAATGATAACTATAATAGATTAAACATATCAAATTTCATAGTATATTTTAATTAATAATACTGATATCAATTAAATATAATGATAATAAGGTAATAATAATAATAATATTAGTAATTATAACACCTTACATGTATTAACCTTCATATTTATATAGCATATATTGAAAATGGTAATTTAACAAGTAGTGATATTAATATTAATGTTAATAATAATAATAATTGAAGTAATAATAACATTAGTATAACAATTATATATATTAAACTTGTAATACATTTGATATAATATTTAATAGGTATGTAATATATATGTGTGTGTGTGTATATATATATATATATATATATATATATATATATATATATATATATATATATATATATATATATATATATATGTGTGTGTGTGTGTGTGTGTGTGTGTGTATGTGTATGTACATGTTTATTTACAACAATTGTTCGTGAATCATCGAGCACAGTCGAAAGTCAAATTGAATTCATAAAAATAGTTCAAAAGTTTTGAGACTCACTTTACAGACTTTGCTTATCATGTCGAAATATATAAAGATTAAGTTTAAATTTGGTCGGAAATTTTCGGGTCGTCACACCTTAATTTTCGAAGAATCAAATCTTTTATAGATTTCGAAGATTTTTTCTAAATCCCTTAAATTCCAAAAATCAACCGTGACTACGTCACCGGTTAAGACGAGTTTTCATTTATTCATTTCACTCTTTTGTGATAGCTTCACTCGTACTCTTCACAAAATCAAATTGTTTTATCTACATTACCCAATGATGATAAAATTCTAATTTTCAACTCGTATGCGTCATGAAAACATACTTATGGTTAGCCATGATGATCCCAATCAAATTTCGGGACGAAATTTCTTTAACGGGTAGGTAATGTGACGACCCGAAAATTTTCGACCAAATTTAAACTTGATCTTATATGTTTCCGACACGATAAGCAAAGTCTATAATGTTGAGTCTCGAAAATTTTGGAACTATATTCATGTATTCAATAACCATTGACTATTCCCGACGATTCACGAACGATTGTTTGTAAATAAATATGTATATATAAATGTAAGTATATGTATATTAACTTGAAATTATAAAATATTATTTAACCATTAGAAATAAATATGTAAAATAAGATACAAAATAATTAAGTAATTTAAAAAGAAGCTATATATATATGAATATGATTTCTATATAATTGATACTTATATGCATATAGTATTATATTAAAATATATAAATATTAAATGTATGTTATTGTATATATATGATATATAATTATTAAATATTACATAATTAATAAATTATAATATTCATATATTTAGTTACAAGTTAAGATAGATGTTATATTAATATTGTAATTTATTACTTTCATTAAAATTAATATCTATATTATTAATATTATTATTTTGAATATAAAAATATAGATATGAAATTTGATACATATAACTGGTTATGTCTTAATTATGATTTGTATTATTATTAGATATTATTATTATTACATTTATCATTAAAAATCATTATTATTATCATCAATAATATTATTATTATTATCATTTTTATTATAATTATCATTATTTTTTTTTATATTTGTATCATTATTTTTAATATACTAATTATTATTATTTGTATTATTGATATTATTATTATCATTATTATTATTATTATTAATAATATTAGTATAATTAGTATTATTGTTATTAATAATATTATTGTTATATATTTCATAATAATTATCAATATCATTAGTAAAAAATATTATTATTATTACCATTATATATGTATTTTTTTAAAGGGTATTATTATTATATTTACAAGATTTATTATAATCTATGAATAAAAATATATAAAAGTAAGCGATATACAATTATGGATATAAATACAGATATATATACATAAATACATACATGAAATAAGATTATACATATATAAATACATATAGTTATGTGTAAATACAGATAAACATATATATATATATATATATATATATATATATATATATATATATATATATATATATATATATATATATATATATATATATATATATATACTCCGTATATAAATACAGCAAAAATGTATTCAGTTGCATATCACTTTCAAGCTTTTGTGAGTTGATTTTATATTCTCAAATTCGTACCAATCAAGAGTTTTTTTCTCAAATTCATACCAATCAAGAGTTTAATCACAAGAATGAATCCAAATATCGTTAGCCATCTATTTCACTTTTTATTTTATTTATTTATTTCTGTCCTGAAGAATAATCTTCCTGTCGACCCAATTTGGTTATATAATCAGATGATTTACACCCTCCTATTGTTGAAGTACTCACTATACATCTACTTTGTCAATTAAAAACCCTTCACAGCTTTTAATTCTGTTTAAATTTAAAGAAATTATATGAAGAACACAAGAACTACTCTGTTCTTCCATTCTTTAGCCAAGTCTCAAAATCAAATCGATTTTAAAAAATGTAACAATGCAGTTCTGTTCTAAATCCTTCATTCAAACTTTCTGGAAGGTTTCAAATCCCAATTTTTAGTATCGATCAAGAATTTTCGAGTCAAAGTTTTTAAATAAAAAAGTCAACATTCATTCTTTGATTAAATTCGAGTTTTATGTTATGTTTTAAGTATAATTGACAACCCAGAAAGTTTATAGGAAGGATTTGGAACATATTTCATGCTGTGATCGTGGTCTAAAACACTCTAAATTATCGAAGGTGATTTGGAGTTTGAAAACGAGTTGCAGGTCTGATAAAACGAATTTTTTTTAATTTTGTTTATTTTAATTAATCCAATACATCTCTAAATGTTTCTGAGTCTTAAAACTAAATAGATATAATGTTAATTATAGGCTAAAACATCCTAAAATTTTAAATTTGATTTAAGCTTATTTTTTTTTTGAAGGCTGTTACAGCCATTATATTTTTTTTTTGCTATCTTAATTAAAACTAATAAATCTCAACTGGTATTTTAGTGTCATTTAAAAGTCATAAAAGATGTTGAATTGTATTTGAATGGGGATTGAACCCTGGTCGATCCAGTTGCTGTAAAGAAGTAGAAAAGGCATAATGTTAGAAGTAGGTTAAATATAATTAAGTTGTAATAATAATCAGAAAAGATGAGGTAGATGGATGGTTTGGGTGAGTGTCGGGTGTGCGAGAGGTCACGGGTTCGAGCCCGATTCAGGGCATTTCTTTTTACAAAAAGCTTTTAAAGGGGTATACACTCTTATTTTTATTTCTGTCATTATTATTATTAGTTATTATTATGTTTATTATTATTGTTATTGTTATTATTAGTATTATAATCATTATTATAAGTATCATAATTGTTATTATTATTATGATCATAAATATAAGTGTTATATCTATTATTATTATTACTATGAGTATTACTTATGATATTATTATTAATTTTAAAACTTTAATATTATTAACATTATGATAAAAAGGTTTATTATTGTTATCATTATAAAAATAATACAAATTATTATTATTTTCGTAAATATTAGTATTAGTATCTGTTTATAAATAATAGAATTGTTAATATTAACATAAGTATTATTATTAATATCATTGTTATTATCATTAATAGAGTTATTATTAATATAAGTATATTTTTAATGTTATAATCATCATTTTTACTAATATTAACTTAGTATAATTAGAACTACTGTTTTGATAAACAAATGAAATACATAAATATATATATTTAACACATATAACATAAAAAAATATTTTTATTATATAAAAGGAATATATGAAATATGAATATATTATTAATATAAAAATAATATCATTAATAGATTACATATATAAACTTATTCGATTACGATTATGTGTATTAATATATATATAAATGATATAGGTTCGTGAATTCAAGGCCAACCATGCATTGTTCAATGTCGTCATATGTATTTTTACTACAAAATACAATATCGTGAGTTTCATTTGCTCCCTTTTTAAATGCTTTTGCAATATATATTTTTGGGACTGAGAATACATGCGCTGCTTTTATAAAAAATTTTATGAAATAGACACAAGTAATTGAAACTACATTCTATGGTAAGATTATCGAATCGAATATGCCCTCTTTTTAGCTTGGTAGCCTAAGAATTAGGGAACTGGCCCCTAATTGACGCGAATCCTAAAGATAGATCTATGGGCACTAACAAGCCCCAGTCAGAGAATTTGAACTGCTTTAGTACTTCGATTTTATCATGTCCGAAGGGAGTCCCGGAATGATGGGGATATTCTATATGCATCTTGTTAATGTCGGTTACCAGGTGTTCAATCCATATGAATGATTTTTATCTCTATGTATGGGATATATATTTATGAGAAATGGAAATGAAATGTTGTGGTCTATTAAAAATGATGGAAATGAATATTGATGATAAACTAATGAACTCATCAACCTTTTGGTTGACACTTGAAAGCATGCTTATTCTCAGGTATTAAAGAAATCTTCCGCTGTGCATTTACTCATTTTAAAGATATTACTTGGAGTCATTCATGGCATATTTCAAAAGACGTTGCATTCAAGTCGTTGAGTTCAATAAAGATTATGATTAAGTAAATGACAGATTAGGTCATTTATAGTTGGATATTATGAAATGGTATGCATGCCTGGTCAACTTTCGATGTAATGAAAGTTTGTCTTTTTAAACGATTGCAATGTTTGTAAAATGTATCATATAGAGGTCCAAAATCTCACAATGTAATCATATGTTATTGTATTCGTCCTTATGGATTAGGACGGGTTGTCTCAGAAATCAAGTGGCAAACTTGAAGAAATGTTTAGTTTCATATGTTATAATCAATATTTTAATTCATTTTAATTGTTCAATGTTAGTAGTCCACTATTAATAGTCCACAGTTAGTAATTCAATAATTCTTATATAGTTTAATATATAATATTCGAATTAATTAATACATGTCGTGACCCATTGTATACATGTCTCAGACTCGATCACAACTCAAAGTATATATATTATTTGAGAATCAACCTCAACCCTGTATAGCTAACTTGAACATTACCGTATATAGAGTGTCTATGGTTATTCTAAATAATATATACAGATGACGTCGATATGATATGTCAAAAGATTGTATACGTGTCCCGATTTATCTGACGATATTTAAAGTGCGTAAAATAAATAACAGAAATTAAATGACGATAAATAAAATTGCGAGAATTAAAATTGCGATAAATAAATGTAATAAGGAATTAACAGTTAGCTAGAAACAGTTAGCTAGGATTTTATTAGCTTGGATTCTTAACAAAATTTCTCATAGTTAATTTGTTTGTTTCTAACAAATTTTATTTTGTCAAATGTTTTCTTCATTATGCCACTTGTTGGATTCTGATAGGTCAAAATCCAAATATGAAATTGAATGAAAATGGTTATTCTGCGGTGAATGGATACGTATATCTGTGGATATAAGTAGGATAGTAAATGACCGTTGAATCGAAATTGAAGGATGTACAGTATTACATGTTAATATGAAAGCTAAATATTCCTCGGGTATTACCTACCAAATAAATATTTTCACCATTAACAGTTTGTACAAAGAATTTCTAATTACAATTCTTTTGAAAATATATATACATATATATTTTCTTCAGATGTAATCATGGATTTAATGAGTTAATATGATATTAATCTCATTTGGTTTTCAATTGGAACTAGAATGAATAATCTCTAAAACTTTAGAGATTACATAATCGCCGCCTAATATTTCTTCAATGAAGTTATAAATCAATACTTCATCGTTGATTTTTATTAGTACTCCTTAGTATCTATGGTGCGTATGACGTTGATGCCCGTGGGACAGATTGTGATGTTGAGGTGTGGGATGCGGATGTATAAGGTTTTGAATTTGAGATAGTATATAGTCATGGCGAGATATTCGGGAAATGAGGGTAAAAATGGTGTTTCGGACTGATTCGCTGGAAAGTGCTTCAGGTTCTTCGCCAAGAGGTAAATTTGGTTGGTGGAAAGGATCAACTTCTTCTCGTCTCCATTGATTCAGTCAACTATGAACTCATCCCCAATTCATCCAGAATTGATGATGGCTGATTGGTTGATCCATTCCGATCACAGTGCTTTCGGAGCTCGAGTGAAACTCCATATCAGAATCCGAGGGACTTGAACTAGTGACGAGTTCCATTTTGTACAATTGAATAAAGGATTTTTCTATATGAAATGATTTTCGGCTATCGGATGATATTCTAATTACATAGAATATCTATATATATAGAGCAAAAGATTTCATAGATAACGGAGAAATTTACGGAATATGACAGGCAAAGTTTACAGTAACAGATACGCTAAGATGTGAATTAGCAGATACGCTAAGATATGAATTTTGTCTATACACTATTCATGCAATCAATGCAGTAAGATGTGTCTAGACTTTAAGGATGATAAGCAAGTAATTTTCGACACGAAATGATAAGCAAAACTTTTTGACATGCAACTAAGGTCGAAGTCCAGACTCACTAATGCATCCTAAAAACTATCAGTTAGACACACTAATGCAAGACCTGGTTCGCTAAGACCACCGCTCTGATACCACATGAGACGATCCGCCCTAATCCATAAGGACGAATACAATAACATATGGTTACATTGCGAGGTATTTGACCTCTATATGATACATTTTACAAACATTGTATTCGTTTTCAAAAGACAAACTTTCATTACATTAAAAGTTGACAGGCATCCATACCATTTTATAATATTAAAACTATAAATGACCTAATCTGTCATAATAATCTTTATTGAACTCAACAACTTGGATGCAACGTATTTTGAAATATGTCATGAATGACTCCAAGTAAAATTTCTAAAATGAGCAAATGCACAGCGGAAGATTTCTTTAATACCTGAGAATAAACATGCTTTCAAGTGTCAACCAAAAGGTTGGTGAGTTCATTAGTTTATCGTAATCAATCATTTCCATAATTTTAATAGACCACAAGATTTCATTTATTCAATATTCATACACTCGCAAGTGTCTAAAATTCATTCATATGGATTGAACACCTGGTAATCGACCTTAACAGGATGCATATAGAATATCCCCATCATTCCGGGACTCTCATCGGACATGATAAATTGAAGTACTAAAGCATCCGTAACTCGAATGATGCTTGTTGGGCCAAATAGATCTATCTTTAGGATTCGCGTCAATTGGTGGCAATTATCATAAACACCAATTCTTAGGCTACCAAGCTAAAAAGGGGCATATTCGGTTCGATAATCCAACCATAGAATGTAGTTTTTATCACTTGTGTCTATTTTGGAAAGCATTTATAAAGCAACGCATGTATTCTCAGTCCCAAAAATATATATTACAAAAGCATTTAAAAAGGGAGCAAATGAAACTCACAATACGATATTTTGTAGTAAATATGCATACGACGGAACTGAACAATGCAAGGTTGGCCTCAGATTCACGAACCTATATCATTTATATGTATATTAACACATATAATGGTAATCGAACAAATTTAGGTATTATTATTAATTATTATTTTAGTAACTTGTACGTTTCATTAATAACTAAATTAACTCTATTTATTTTTATATACATTAAATAGATAATTAATATTTATTACAAACATATAATATAGTTATGTTTTATGTAAATAATATATTTTTATATAGAAAATATTTATTTGATATATTAATAATACTAATAATAATAATGATAAAAATAATAATATTAGTGTTAGAAATAATAAAAATGAGAATAAAAATAATAATGATAAAAATAATGATAATTCTAATAATAATAATAATGATAGTTCTAATAATAAAAATGATAATTTTTATAAAAAAATTAGTTTCAATAATAATACTACTTACATTAAAATGATGATGATAATAATAATAATAATAATAATATTAAAAATGAGTAATAAGTAAACTACCTCAAAGAAGTAGTCCTAAAAAAATGCGCAAGTCCGGGTTTGAACCCGCGACCTCTCGTTCAACAAGCACAAGCCCAAACATCGATCTATCTGTTTCTTTCTGAAATAATCCGCCCATTAAATCCTTTAAACCCTTAATAGTCTGTTTCCTTCATCTTCTTAAAACCAAACCCACTTAACATCATTCGTTTGTCTACGTTATCTTCCCATCATCATTGTCTCCTTCTTACCGAATACCCATCATTATTAACATCATCCTAAACATAATCATCACCTAATCATAATTATAATCATCCTCTAATTATTCATAATCATAATCGAATGATCGCCATTATCTAAATAACCGTCATAATTAATGTAATAACCATTACCATCATCGTGACTTATCACGATCATCTTCACACAGTCGATATCACCATCATACATCATATATTATTTGATTCGTGATTTCTCAACAGAAACTTAAAAAAAATGCAGCAGCAACATAATCTTTATCGTATAACATCATCATGATTTCATAGCATCATTCATCATCAATCATCCTAGTTACCATCGTTATTCATTTATATCATCTTCTATCAACACTAACATCATCATCTAACTTATCCTATTCATCGTCATCAAAACATCCTGTGGTGTCGTGAATGTTTGAAGAGTACCAGGAAGTAAACAGCAGAAGAGGTTCAAAATATAAGGAGTTACAGCAGTTAATCGATTGGGTTTTATATGGCCTAACCTCTCAATATTTTTAAGCCCAATTATAGCCCAAATCTAATGAAAGCCTGGTTAGCTTATGGAGGCCCAACTAGTCACTTATTATCGATATTAATTCACCAAGGAAGCGGAAACAGAAAAAGAACTATGCAGCTACAGTTTTTATGGTTTAAATGGTGGTGATTAAGAACGAAACAGAAAAGAAAGAAGTATAGCAGAAACAAGTTGTGTTGTTGAGTGATCTTTCTCGAACAGTAAAACAGAAAACACTGTAGCATTATCTTCTTCATTGCATTATTGTAATATTTACAGGAAAATGATCGGAGTGGGTGGTGGTTGTGAACCGGAGATGATGATAACGATGAACCCAAAAAAACAGAGTGCAAACAAGCAACAGAACATGAAGGTGATGGTTGATTGCGATGATTGAAATAGAAAAGAAAATTTTACGCATCAGCAGTGAAGTTGAAGGCTTTTTGGTTGTGTGTTTCGAACATAATGTCAACAGGATGTATGCAGCAACAAATGGGTTCATTTATAGACAGAAATAGAAATGATATTTATATAGAAGCTGCACTTGTAGCTTGGGTGCCGGATAGAAAACGAAGGAGAGGAGAGAGAGGAAAAAGAGAGATGGTGGTTAGGGTGGTGTTTGAAAGTAGAGGATAATGGTGGGTGTCAGTGGTGATTGAGGTCAAGGGTGGTGAAGGTGAAGAGTGGCTCACAAAGAAAATGAAACGGGAAGAAGATGGTTTATCTATCTATCTTAACTCTATATTTGCATACATACATATTTATATAAATTATATAATTATAATAATTAAGAAATATAATAATAAGTAATATAATAATGAAATTAGAATCACATGATGAATAGTAAATAAAATGATAATTGAAATAGTTTAGCCGCCATCAACATGTAATAATTCTTCCGACAGAATTCACGGACTGGTATATCATACTCCGTTGATTAATCAGTGGCGGATAAAAAGTGTTCAGAAAAATCCCATATTTTTAAATTAACTATATTTATTTATTTTTGTCATTATGGTATAAAATTCGATCATTTATTTATTAAATAAAAATTACATCAACTGTCCCTCTCAATTCTGGGTAAAATATAAAAAGTGTTAAAATTTAATAACTAGATCCTAAATACATTTTTAGTAAGCCAAAAATTTATAGAACTCATTTTCGGATCACAGATTATTTTAAAATTATATATGTTTGAATTTAACTTGCTTAATATCAATCGGAACATCAACGAATATTACAATCATTTAATATATATATATATATATATTTTTGTATACATTATTTATATATATAAATATATTTTAAATAATAATTATTATAATATCCTATTTTTATTTTATTAATTTTAATAACAACATCATATAATACTTCAAGTTATATTTCAAATTATTATTTACATATACATACACACAGATCTATTTACAATTAATTGTTCGTGAATCGTCGAGAATAGTCGAAGGTCAATTGAATATATGAAATAGTTCAAACTTTTTGAGACTCAATCTAACAGACTTTGCTTATTGTGTCAAAAATATTAAATCGTATCGAGAGTTTGGTTTAAAATTAGTCAAAATTTTCCCTGTCGTCACACACATCAAATTTGAGTTGAATTGATTGATCATAGTTAATCAAATTTGGTGATCAATCGAAAAGGTGTTAAAAACGTATTAAGTAACTATTCACCCCCACTAGTTACTTATAATTGGTATCAGAGCGGTTGCTCAAATTATTGCTCTATAAACGTTTTTAAAAGTGTCAAAATTCATTTTGTGCAAAAACTTGAGTCAACGATTCTCGAATCAACTCAAACTATGGGATGCTTAGAAGAATTGGTGAAAGAAGCACCAATCTTTGATAAAGAAAATTTTGATGTGTGGAAATTAATATTTAAAGCTTATCTTAAATCTAATGATTACTACTTGTGGAGGATAATCAAAGTAGGAGACTTTGTTTCACAAGCTAGTCCAAGACTAGTAAAGTCAACATTTCAAAACAATGAAGTTTTGAAATAATTTGATGTTATTTTACTACTTCATGAAGTTCTTCCTAATGAAGAAAGAATGAAAATAATTTCATATGAAAATGCAAAGGAATGTTGGGATTCACTATGCTCTCAAGAAGAAGAAAACTCTAGGAGTTTAAAGGGTAAAAAGATAAGAGAGAAATTGAAGAAGCTTGGGGATTTTGATAGAATTTGGAAAGATGCACAAGAAAAAGGTTTAGATGGAAATGAAGAGTTTTGCCTCATGGGTTCTTGGAATCATTTAAATCAAGATGGTCAAAGTGAAGAAGATGTTGAATCTCCCTACAAATAAGATGATGTCTCAAGCATGGATTGTAATGAGGTACATGTATTCTATCCATCTAATTATGAAGAATTGCTAGATGATTACAAAACTATTAAATTTGTATATGATAGTAGTCGTGACAAAGTAAAACTTTTAGAAAAAGAATTACACAAAGTTAAGCAACTTAACAAAGTTCTAATTGATGAAAACAACTATTTGAAAAAAAGCTTGAAAAGACGACTATTTATGATTCATCAAAAGATAAACTTGAAATGAATTTGTGTCACGACTCTAGAAAATACAAATCATATAATCAAAGTCCATTGTCTATTATTAGGAGAATTAAGAACATGGGAAAAATGGGCCAAACTAGCAATTCAATGGAAGGGATAAGTCAAAGATTGGGTAACCTTAAAATCAACCAAAACTAATGATCAAAATGCTAGTAAGAATAACCTTCTTAAAAGACTTTGAATTAATGAAAGGTTTTTCATACAAATGCAAAAATGTTTTCGAAAATGATTTCAAAAGGAATGTTGAAGGAAGTCTACTTATATTAGGATTTTGTGTTTGAATGAAACTATGAATTGCATGCTAAATACAAGTTGATACGTTTTGTGTATACTATATGTATAATTATATATATATATATATATATATATATATGCATAATTATATATATATATATATATATATATATATATATATATATATATATATATATATATATATATATATATGTGTGTGTGTGTGTGTGTGTATGTGTGTGTGTGTGTGTGTGTGTGTAGTATATTACGTGTCATTGATGATGAAACATCCGAAGGATGTGATCATTCAGTGTTAGAAAAGAAAACATGTCCTCAAGTATTCTATAGAACCTAAGAATCATCAAAACGCGCTCAAAAGAAGAAGAAGTGAAGAAATGCTTCATCAGGAGATCCACGGCTGAAGCACGGCTGACCGCAGACACGACCGTAGATATCTGTTCCAAATGTCTAGAAGTTTTTCCTGAACGACCAATGCCACGATCGACCGTAATTCGACCATGCACGGCCTGACACTGTTTTAAATTGAATTAAGCCCTCACTTTTCATTTCACTCAAAATCAATTTGAACAAATACTCTATGCACGGCTGAGGAGATCGACCGCACATCGAAGAAAACGCATTCCTTCCATCTCAATTCCTATTTTCCCTATGATTAATCCTTGATTTCCTAGCATTCAATTATGTTTGTATAATGAACTCTTCACTAATCGTGTGAAGAAACCCTAACTAGAATGTCCCAAAACCAAAATTGATGCAAACAATCAAATTATTCTTGAGAACAACTTAGAAACAATTGTAGTAATGCCTATCTATGCATTAATTTAACATTAGACAATTCTAGTGTTCATTATACATCTAGGTTAGATTTTTATAGAATCATTGTTCATATGATATAGAGACTACATTGTTGTAAATTGATTGTGATAATGTTAGATGTCAAAACATGTGTTAATTTTAAGAATCTAGAACACATATGAACTTTGTGAAAATCATAATCTAGTTGTAAACTCACTGACACTAATGAAGAGTGAAAATGTGAAGAACATTAACATCAAGAACACTTAAGTGTTGATGATAATTAAAGTTTGCAAAACACATTACCTACAATTGAATCACATATACACTTTGAACTAATTGAAAGTGTCATTGTGCAGAAAATGGTTAATCAAGGACAAAGCTCATCCAACTTCCCTCCACACCGATCAACACTCAATAGAGAAAGAGTGAGTAATCGAAGATTAGCAGAAGGAAGAAGGGTCGAAGTGGAAGACTTTCCTGAAATGGTTGCAGTCTTCTCAGATTTAAACTGGAATGTATTTCATGATCTAAATGGACCAATATATCCATCATTCGTTCGAAGTTTTTACTCTAGTTTCATCTATGTTGATGGATTAGTTTCTTTTAGATTAAAAGCAACAAGAACAACGATACCCCTTCACGAATTCGGAAAATTGTTGGGAGTTCCAAAAAATGGACGAAGGTTCTTCCATACAGGACATAGTCTTACCTATCTCCCAGACTTCATTATTAGAGACATCGCTATTCAAACACTATGTGAAGACAATGCTCCAAGATAATAAATCATCAATCGGGGTGTACTAGGCAAACACTTGCGAAAGAAGTTCCGCATATGGAACACAGTGATCGACTACAATATTTATTGTAAAATGGGAAATCGCTCGCATATTCATGCTGTTTAAATGGCTCTCCTTTGGTGTTTGGAATTGCAAGAACCGGTTGATATGGCTTACTTTATGGCTATACGAATGAACAATGTACCAAAGAACTCAACAAGAGCTCTTCCTTATGGAATGCATCTTACTAGGTTGTTTGACAAGCTAAGAGTAATGGATGACATTCACATAAATCCAACTAATCAAATATTCAATCGTCATACGTTAACCTTGATGGGATGCGAAGATGAAGATGACTCTGATGAGATCGAAAGGGTCTATGAAGCTATGACCAACTCACAAATCAATCTGGAAGAAATATCCGACAGTGATGAAGAACTGTCTCCAAATGAACTTAATGATCCTTTTTATGGTTTAGATCGTGAGTCAAAAGCAGGACGAATCTACCTGAACCAAGCTAAGATAAAGAATGAAATGTCCCGTTCATATTGATTATAAACGTTCCATATTAATTGATTTCGTTGCGAGGTTTTGACCTCTATATGAGACGTTTTTCAAAGACTGCATTCATTTTTAAAACAACCATAACCTTTATTTTATCAATAAAGGTTTTAAAAATATTACGTAGATTATCAAATAATGATAATCTAAAATATACTGTTTACACACGACCATTACATAATGGTTTACAATAGAAATATATTACATCGACATATGTTTCTTGAATGCAGTTTTTACACAATATCATACAAACATGGACTCCAAATCTTATCCTTATTTTAGTATGCAACAGCGGAAACTCTTAGTATTCACCTGAGAATAAACATGCTTTAAACGTCAACAAAAATGTTGGTGAGTTATAGGTTTAACCTATATATATCAAATCGTAACAATAGACCACAAGATTTCATATTTCAATACACATCCCATACATAGATATAAAAATCATTCATATGGTGAACACCTGGTAACCGACATTAACAAGATGCATATATAAGAATATCCCCATCATTCCGGGACACCCTTCGGATATGATATAAATTTCGAAGTACTAAAGCATCCAGTACTTTGGATGGGGTTTGTTAGGCCCAATAGATCTATCTTTAGGATTCACGTCAATTAGGGTGTCCGTTCCCTAATTCTTAGATTACCAGACTTAATAAAAAGGGGCATATTCGATTTCGATAATTCAACCATAGAATGTAGTTTCACGTACTTGTGTCTATTTTGTAAATCATTTATAAAACCTGCATGTATTCTCATCCCAAAAATATTAGATTTTAAAAGTGGGACTATAACTCACTTTCACAGATATTTCCTTCCTCGGAAATAAAACTTGGCCACAGATCGATTCACGAACCTATACAAATATGTACATATATATCAAAGTATGATCAAAATATAATTACAACCATTTTTATTATGTTCTAAAGATTTGAGTGTATTAAGTCAGCTGTCCTCGTTAGTAACCTACAACTAGTTGTCCACAGTTAGATGTACAGAAATAAATCGATATATATTATCTTGAATCAATCCACGACCCGGTGTATACACGTCTCAGGCTAGATCACAACTCAAAGTATATATATTTTTGGAATCAATCTCAACCCTGTATAGCTAACTCCAACATTACTGCATATAGAGTGTCTATGGTTGTTCCAAATAAAATATATATACATGGGTCGATATGATATGTCAAAACATTTGCATACGTGTCTATAGTATTCCAAGATTACATAATATATTAGAATACATGTATAATACAATATAAGTTAGCTATGATATGATTTGTATAGATTTGTTAAACATTTCCCGTAGCTAAAAAGATCAAAAATATCCAATCTTGTTTTACCCATAACTTCTTCATTTTAAATCCGTTTTGAGTGAATCAAATTGCTATGGTTTCATATTGAACTATAATTTAAGAATACAAACAGAAAAATTATAGGTTTATAGTCGGAAATTTAAGTTACATGTCAATTACTAAAGAGGTAGTCATTTCCGTCGAAAGAACGACATCTTGATGACCATTTTGAAAAACATACTTTCACTTTGAGTTTAACCAAGATTTTTGGATATAGTTTCATGTTCATATGAAAAATCATTTTCCCAGAAGAACAACTTTTACATCAAATTTTATCATAGTTTTTAAATATCCAAACCAAAATAGCCCCCGATTTCACTACGAAGGCGTTATTCCGATTTTATGGTGTTCATCGTGTTTCCAGGTTTTAAATCATTAAGTTAGCATATCATATAGATATAGAACATGTATTTAGTTGATTTTAAAAGTCAAGTTAGAAGGATTAACTTTTGTTTGCGAACAAGTTTAGAATTAACTAAACTATGTTCTGGTGATTACAAGTTTAAACCTTCGAATAAGATAGCTTTATATGTATGAATCGAATGATGTTATGAACATCATTACTACCTCAAGTTTTCTGGATAAAACTACTAGAAATGAGAAAAATGGATCTAGCTTCAAAGGATCTTTGGATGGCTTGAAAGTTCTTGAAACAGAATCATGACACGAAAACAGTTCAAGTAAGATTTTCACTCGAAATAAGATTGTTATTGTTGTAGAAATTGAATCAAAGTTTGAATATGAATATTACCTTGAATTAGAAAGATAACCTACTGTAAATAACAAAGGTTCCTTGATCTTAGATGATTACTTGAAATGGATTACAAAGCTTGGAAGTAGACTTGCAAACTTGGAAGTATTCTTGATTTTTATGAAACTATACTTATGGAATTTATGAAGAACACTTAGAACTTGAAGATGGAACTTAAGAGAGATCAATTAGATGAAGAAAATTGAAGAATGAAAGTGTTTGTAGGTGTTTTTGGTCGTTGGTATATGGATTAGATATAAAGGATATGTAATTTTGTTTTCATGTAAATAAGTCATGAATGATTACTAATATTTTTGTAATTTTATGAGATATTTCATGCTAGTTGCCAAATGATGGTTCCCACATGTGTTAGGTGACTCACATGGGCTGCTAAGTGCTGATCATTGGAGTGTATATACCAATAGTACATACATCTAAAAGCTGTGTATTTTACGAGTACGGATACGGGTGCATACGAGTAGAATTGTTGATGAAGCTGAACGAGGATGTAATTGTAAGCATTTTTGTTAAGTAGAAGTACTTTGATATGTGTCTTGAAGTCTTTCAAAAGTGTAAGAATAAATATCAAAACACAACATGTATATACATTCTAATGGAGTCGTTAAGTCTTCGTTAGTCGTTACATATAAGTCTCGTTTCGTAATTCTTGAGTTAGTAGTCTTGTTTTTACATATGTAGTTCATTGTTAACACACTTAATGATATATTTAAATATCATTTTATCATATTAAATATAGTGTATCAATATCTTAATATGATACATATGTATTTAGTAGACGTTATCATAATGATAATCGTTATATATATCATTTCGAGTTTCTTAACTTAGTAATCTCATTTCTTATGTATATCACACATTGTTAATATACTTAGTGAGATAATTACTCATCATAATCTTATGTCAACCATATATATATGTCTATATATACCACAACATGTAGTTTTTTCAATTTTGTAACGTTCGTGAATCGCCGGTCAACTTGGGTGATCAATTGTCTATATGAAACTTATTTCATTTAATCAAGTCTTTACAAGTTTGATTGCTTAACACGTTGGAAACATTTAGTCATGTAAATATAAATCTCAATTAATATATATATAAACATGGAAAAGTTCGGGTCACTACAGCACCTACCCGTTAAATAAATTTCGTCCTGAAATTTTAAGCTGTTGAAGGTGTTGACGAATCTTCTGGAAATAGATGCGGGTATTTCTTCTTCATCTGATCTTCACGCTCCCAGGTGAACTCGGGTCCTCTACGAGCATTCCATCGAACCTTAACAATTGGTATCTTGTTTTGCTTAAGTGTCTTAACCTCACGATCCATTATTTTGACGGGTTCTTCAATGAATTGAAGTTTTTCATTGATTTAGATTTCTTCCAATGGAATAGTGAGATCTTCTTTAGCAAAACACTTCAAATTCAAGACGTGGAAAGTGTTATGTACAGCCGCGAGTTGTTGAGGTAGCTCCAGTTGGTAAGATACTGGTCCGACACGATCTATAATCTTGAATGGTCCAATGTACCTTGGATTTAGTTTCCCCCATTTACCAAATCGAACAACGCCTTTCCAAGGTGAAACCTTAAGCATGACCATTTCCCCAATTTCAAACTCTATATCTTTTCTTTTACTGTCCGCATAGCTCTTTTGTCGACTCTGGGCGGTTTTCAATCGTTGTTGAATTTGGATGATTTTCTCGGTAGTTTCTTGTATTATCTCCAGACCCGTAATCTGTCTATCCCCCACTTCATTCCATCAAATCAGAGACCTGCACTTTCTACCATAAAGTGCCTCAAACGGAGCCTTCTCAGTACTAGAATGATAACTGTTGTTGTAGGAAAATTCTGCTAACGGTAGGTGTCGATCCCAACTGTTTCCGAAATCAATAACACATGCTCGTAGCATGTCTTCAAGCGTTTGTATCATCCTTTCGCTCTGCCTATCAGTTTGTGGATGATAGGTAGTACTCATGTCTAGACGAGTCCCTAATGCTTGTTGCAACATCTGCCAGAACCTTGAAACAAATCTACCATCCCTATCAGAGATAATAGAGACGGGTATTCCATGTCTGGAGACAACCTCCTTCAAATACAATCGCGCCAACTTCTCCATTTTGTCATCTTCTCTCATTGGCAGGAAGTGTGCTGACTTGGTGAGATGATCAACTATTACCCAAAATAGTATCATAACCACTTGTAGTCCTTGGCAATTTAGTAATGAAATCCATGGTAATGTTTTACCATTTCCATTCCGGGATTTCAGGTTGTTGTAGTAGACCTGATGGTTTCTGATGTTCATCTTTGACCTTAGAACACGTCAAACATTCTCCTACATATTTAGCAATATCGGCTTTCATACCCGGCCACCAAAAGTGTTTCTTGAGATCTTTATACATCTTCCCCGCTCTGGGATGTATTGAATATCTGGTTTTATGTACTTCTTTAAGTACCATTTCTCTCAGATCTCCAAACCTTGGTACCCAAATTCTATCAGCCCTATATCGGGTTCCATCTTCTTGAATATTAAGATGTTTCTATGATCCTTTGGGTATCTCATTCTTCAACTTTCCTTCTTTTACAACCCCCTGTTGCGCCTCCTTTATTTGAGTAGTAAGGTTAGTACGAATAATTATATTCATAGCTTTTACCCGTATAGGTTCTCTATCCTTTCTACTCAAAGCGTCGGCTACCACATTTGCCTTCCTCGGGTGGTATCAAATCTCAAAATCATAATCATTCAACAGTTCAATCCACCTGCGTTGTCTCATATTCAGTTGCTCTGATTAAATATATGTTGGAGACTTTTGTGGTCGGTATATATATAATACTTTTGACCCCATATAAATAATGCCTCCAAGTCTTTAATGCAAAAACAACAGCACCCAATTCCAAATCGTGAGTCGTATAATTTTGCTCGTGAATCTTCAATTGTCTAGACGCATAAGCAATCACCTTCATTCGTTGCATTAATACACAACCGAGACCTTGTTTTGATGCGTCACAATAAATCACAAAATCATCATTCCCTTCAGGCAATGACAATATAGGTGCCGTAGTTAGATTTTTCTTCAATAACTGAAATGCCTTCTCTTGTTCATCCTTCCATTCAAATTTCTTCCCTTTATGCGTTAATGCAGTCAAGGGTTTTGCTATTTTGGAGAAATCTTAGATGAATCTTCTGTAGTAACCAGCCAATCCTAAAAATTGACATATATGCTTAGGAGTTTTTGGGGTTTCCCACTTTTCAACGGTTTTGATCTTTACCGGGTCTACCTGGATACCTTCTTTGTTTACTATGTGACCGAGGAATTGAACTTCTTCCAACCAAAATGCACACTTTGAAAACTTAGCGTACAGTTTTTCTTTCCTCAATACTTCTAGCACTTTTCTCAAATGTTCTTTGTGTTCTTGATCATTCTTTGAGTAAATAAGTATGTCATCGATGAAAACAATGACAAACTTGTCAAGATATGGCCCGCACACTCGGTTCATAAGGTCCATGAACACAGCTGGTGCGTTAGTCAATCCAAACGGCATAACCATAAACTCGTAATGACTATAACGCGTCCTAAAAGTAGTTTTTGGAATATCATCCTCCTTTACTCGTATTTGATGATATCCAAAACGTAAATCGATTTTCGAATAAACCGACGAGCCTTGTAGTTGATCAAATAAGTCATCAATTCTCGGCAGTGGATAACGGTTTTTGTTGGTGAGTTTATTCAACTCTCTGTAGTCAATACACAACCTAAATGTACCATCCTTCTTCTTGACAAACAAAACAGGAGCTCCCCATGGTGATGTGCTTGGTCGAATGAAACCACATTCTAATAGTTCTTGAAGTTGGCTTTGCAGTTCTTTCATCTCACTGGGTGTGAGTCTGTAAGGAGCACGAGCTATTGGTGCAGCTCCTGGTACAAGATCTATTTGAAATTCAACAGATAAATGTAGAGGTAGTCCCGGTAATTCTTTCAGAAATACATCGGGAAATTCTTTTGCGACGGGAACATCATTGATGCTCTTTTCTTCAGTTTGTACTTTCTCGACGTGTGCTAGAACAGCATAGCAACCTTTTCTTATTAATTTTTGTGCCTTCAAATTACTAATAAGATGTAGCTTCATGTTGCCCTTTTCTCCGTACACCATTAAGGGTTCTCATTCTTCTCGTACAATGCGAATTGCATTTTTTTAACATACGATCTCTGCTTTCATCTCCTTCAGCCAGTCCATGCCAACTATTACATCAAAACTCCCTAACTCTACTGGTATCAAATCAATCTTAAATATTTCGCTACCTAGTTTAATTTCTCGATTCCGGCATATATAATCTGCTGAAATTAATTTACCGTTTGCTAATTCGAGTAAAAATTTACTATCCATCGGTGTCAATGGACAACTTAATTTAGCACAAAAATCTCTACTCATATAGCTTTTATCCGCACCCGAATCAAATAAAACGTAAGCAGATTTATTGTCAATAAGAAACGTACCCGTAACAAGCTCCGGGTCTTCCTGTGCCTCTGCCGCATTAATATTGAAAACTCTTCCGCGGACTTGTCCATTCGTGTTCTCCTGGTTCAGGCAATTTCTAATAATGTGGCCCGGTTTTCCACATTTATAACAAACTACATTGGCATAACTTTCTCCAACACTACTTGCTCCGCCATTACTTGTTCTGACACCATTTATTCCTTTTGTTCTGTTAACCCCTGGTCCGTAGACCTCACACTTTGCTGCACTATGACCATTTCTTTTACACTTGTTGCAAAATTTGGTGCAGAACCCCGAGTGATACTTTTCACACCTTTGGCATAGCTGCTTCTGATTGTTGTTGTTGTTGCGGTTGTTATTGTTGTTGGGATGATTGTTGTAGTTGTTGTTGTTGTTGTGCCATTTGTTGTAGTTGAGATTGATGTTGCGATTGTTAGGATAGTTGTTGTTGTTTTGGTGACTCTTATCACCATTTTTCTCCCACTTTCTTTTGACTAACTTCACATTGGTCTCTTCGGCCGCCTGTTCTTTAATTCTTCCCTCAATCTGGTTCACTAGTTTGTGAGCCATTCTACATGCCTTTTGTATGGAGGCAGGCTCGTGTGAACTTATATCTTCTTGGATTCTCTTCGGTAACCCTTTCACAAACGCGTCGATCTTCTCTTCCTCATCTTCGAACGCTCTCAGACACAATAGGCATAATTCTGTGAATCGTCTTTCGTACGAAGTAATATCAAATCCCTGTGTTCGTAACCCTCTAAGTTCTGACTTGAGCTTATTAACCTCGGTTCTGGGACGGTACTTCTCGTTCATCAAGTGCTTGAATGCTGACCACGGTAGCGCGTAAGCAGCATCTTGTCCTACTTACTCTAGATAGGTATTCCACAATGTTAACGCAATACCTGTGAAGGTATGCGTAGCGTACTTCACTTTGTCTCCTTCAACACACTTACTTATGGCAAACACCGATTCAACTTTCTCGGTCTACCGTTTCAATCCGATTGGTCCTTCGGTCCCATCAAATTCTGAAGGTTTGCAGGTAGTGAATTCCTTGTAGGAGCATCCTACACGATTTCTTGCGCCATTAGCTGTATTGCTAGATTCAGAGTTATTGTTGGTATGTAGCGCGGCCTGTACTGCGGCTATGTTTGAAGCAAGAAAGGCACGAAATTCCTCTTCGCTCATATTCAAGGTGTGTGGAGTAGTCGGTGCCATTTCCTTCAAAATAGTCAAATGAAACAAGTTAATCATACAGAATATTGAAGTAGTCAATAGTATCTCGTATCATAATATGACCTCATTTATAAAAGCTTTTTCTTCATATTAGCGTTTTATAAGTTTAAATTCGGGTACTACCTACCCGTTAAGTTCATATTTAGTAGCTAATATACAATTCAACTACTACAATTTCATATGAAAAACTGATTATAATAATATATCACATACAAATATTCTTCAAACTTACAACTTCGCTATATTATATATAACATGAAATATAGTACACTATGATACAGGACAGTTTTGAAGATAAATCTAGTTAATACGCAAGTTGTTCTGCAAAGGAAATAAAGACACGTAATTCATAAGTCCAGAAACAAGTCATGCATTCTAATTTTACTAAGACGACTTCCCATCCTTGGTCTTGTGGAAAATAACCGTTATGACCATTAGCTAGGCAGCATGTTCTAATGTCGTCAAAAGGATGAGGGTTTCGTAATGTCCAACAGCCCCGTAATAATCTAAAAACCTTGTTTCTTACCCCAACTACCGAATCCGTCACTTGTGGGAAAGTTTTCTTTAAAAGCTGCAATCCGATGTTCTTTTTCTCACTTTGGTAAGAAGCGAACATCACTAACTCGTAAGCATAACATGCTTCTTTATGTTGCATGTTAGAAGCTCTTTCTAATTTACAAAATCCTATGTTGGGATATGTTGAGTCAAAATAGGTTCTTAACCAACGCTATTTTGATGCCTTTTCCCTTATTATTTTCTTTTGCTCATTAAATTGGGTCGGGGTAATTTCTATAACATCATCGGAATCCTCATCAGGATCCGATTCAACGGAAAATTGGTAATTTTCCCAATATTTTGCTTCCTTAGCGGAAACACCATTGACCATTATTAACTTTGGTCCATTGGTTGAGGATTTTCTTTTATTTGACCAGTTTTCTGTGGTTCCTACTATTCCCCCCTCCGGAACCTCTTCTTCTTCCAGTTCCTCTTCTTCTGGTTCCTCTTCTTCCGGTTCCATTTCCTCTTCTTCCGGTTCTTCGGGAACTTGTGAATCTTGTCAATATATATTCGACTCTTCATTATTATTAGGTGAGTTAATGGGATTTGTGCTAGAGGTAGACATCTATCACACAATATCAAACATGTTAAGAGATTAATATATCACATAATATTTACATGTTAATAATATATAGTTTCCAACAAAAATGTTAAGCAATCATTTTTAAAGAAAACACGGTCGAAGTCCAGACTCACTAATGCATCCTAACAAACTCGATAAGACACACTAATGCAAATTTTCTGGTTTTCTAAGACCAACGCTCGGATACCAACTGAAATGTCCCGTTCATATTGATTATAAACGTTCCATATTAATTGATTTCGTTGCGAGGTTTTGACCTCTATATGAGACGTTTTTCAAAGACTGCATTAATTTTAAAACAACCATAACCTTTATTTTATCAATAAAGGTTTTAAAAATATTACGTAGATTATCAAATAATGATAATCTAAAATATACTGTTTACACACAATCATTACATAATGGTTTACAATAGAAATATATTACATCGACATATGTTTCTTGAATGCAGTTTTTACACAATATCATACAAACATGGACTCCAAATCTTGTCCTTATTTTAGTATGCAACAGCGGAAGCTCTTAGTATTCACCTGAGAATAAACATGCTTTAAACGTCAACAAAATGTTGGTGAGCTATAGGTTTAACCTATATATATCAAATCGTAACAATAGACCACAAGATTTCATATTTCAATACACATCTCATACATAGAGATAAAAATCATTCATATGGTGAACACCTGGTAACCAACATTAACAAGATGCATATATAAGAATATCCCCATCATTCCGGGACACCCTTTGGATATGATATAAATTTTGAAGTACTAAAGCATCCGGTACTTTGGATGGGGTTTGTTAGGCCTAATAGATCTATCTTTAGGATTCACGTCAATTAGGGTGTCTGTTTCCTAATTCTTAGATTACCAGACTTAATAAAAAGGGGCATATTCAATTTCGATAATTCAACCATAGAATGTAGTTTCACGTACTTGTGTCTATTTTGTAAATCATTTATAAAACCTGCATGTATTCTCATCCCAAAAATATTAGATTTTAAAAGTGGGACTATAACTCACTTTCACTGATATTTCCTTCCTCGGAAATAAGACTTGGCCACGGATCGATTCACGAACCTATACAAATATGTACATATATATCAAAGTATGATCAAAATATAATTACAACCATTTTTATTATGTTTTAAAGATTTGAGTGTATTAAGTCAGCTGTCCTCGTTAGTAACCTACAACTAGTTGTCCACAGTTAGATGTACAGAAATAAATCGATATATATTATCTTGAATCAATCCACGACCCAGTTTATACACATCTCAGGCTAGATCATAACTCAAAGTATATATATTTTTGGAATCAATCTCAACCCTGTATAGCTAACTCCAACATTACTGCATATAGAGTGTCTATGGTTGTTTCAAATAATATATATACATGGGTCGATATGATATGTCAAAAATTTGCATACGTGTCTATGGTATCCCAAGATTACATAATATATTAGAATACATGTATAATACAATATAAGTTAGCTAGGATATGATTTGTATAGATTTGTTAAACATTTCCCGTAGCTAAAAAGATCAAAAATATCCAATCTTGTTTTACCCATAACTTCTTCATTTTAAATCCGTTTTGAGTGAATCAAATTGCTATGATTTCATATTGAACTCTAATTTAAGAATCCAAACAGAAAAAGTATAGGTTTATAGTCGTAAATTTAAGTTATATGTCAATTACTAAAGAGGTAGTCATTTCCGTCGAAAGAACGACATCTTGATGACCATTTTGAAAAACATACTTTCACTTTGAGTTTAACTAAGATTTTTGGATATAGTTTCATGTTCATATGAAAAATAATTTTCCCAGAAGAATAACTTTTACATCAAAGTTTATCATAGTTTTTAATTATCCAAACCAAAACAGCCCCCGGTTTCACTACGACGGCGTATATCTGATTTTATGGTGTTCATCGTGTTTCCAGGTTTTAAATCATTAAGTTAGCATATCATATAGATATAGAACATGTGTTTAGTTGATTTTAAAAGTCAAGTTAGAAGGATTAACTTTTGTTTGCGAACAAGTTTAGAATTAACTAAACTATGTTCTGGTGATTACAAGTTTAAACCTTCGAATAAGATAGCTTTATATGTATGAATCGAATGATGTTATGAACATCATTACTACCTCAAGTTTTCTGGATAAAACTACTAGAAATGAGAAAAATGGATCTAACTTCAAAGGATCCTTGGATGGCATGAAAGTTCTTCAAACAGAATCATGACACGAAAACAGTTCAAGTAAGATTTTCACTCGAAATAAGATTGTTATAGTTGTAGAAATTGAATCAAAGTTTGAATATGAATATTAACTTAAATTAGAAAGATAACCTACTGTAAATAACAAAGGTTCCTTGATCTTAGATGATTACTTGGAATGGATTAGAAAGCTTGGAAGTAGACTTGCAAACTTGGAAGTATTCTTGATTTTTATGAAACTATACTTATGGGATTTATGAAGAACACTTAGAACTTGAAGATGGAACTTGAGAGAGATCAATTAGATGAAGAAAATTGAAGAATGAAAGTGTTTGTAGGTGTTTTTTGTAGTGACCCGAACTTTTCCATGTTTATATATATTAATTGAGATTGATATTTACATGATTAAATGTTTCCAACATGTTAAGCAATCAAACTTGTTAAGACTTGATTAATTGAAATATGTTTCATATAGACAATTGATCACCCAAGTTGACCGGTGATTCACGAACGTTAAAACTTGTAAAAACTATATGATGACATATATATGGATATATATATATATATATATATATATATATATATATATATATATATATATATATATATATATATATATATATATATATAGTTAACATGATACTATGATAAGTAAACATATCATTAAGTATATTAACAATGAACTACATATGTAAAAACAAGACTACTAACTTAATAATTTTTAAACGAGACATATATGTAACGATTATCGTTGTAAAGACATTTAATGTATATATATCATATTAAGAGATATTCATACATGATAATATCATGATAATATAATAATTTAAAATCTCATTTGATATTATAAACATTGGGTTAACAACATTTAACAAGATCGTTAACCTAAAGGTTTCAAAACAACACTTACATGTAACGACTAACGATGACTTAACGACTCAGTTAAAATGTATATACATGTAGTGTTTTAATATGTATTTATACACTTTTGAAAGACTTCAATACACTTATCAAAATACTTCTACTTAACAAAAATGCTTACAATTACATCCTCGTTCAGTTTCATCAACAATTCTACTCGTATGCACCCGTATTCGTACTCGTACAATACACAGCTTTTAGATGTATGTACTATTGGTATATACACTCCAATGATCAGCTCTTAGTAGCCCATGTGAGTCACCTAACACATGTGGGAACCATCATTTGGCAACTAGCATGAAATATCTCATAAAATTATAAAAATATGAGTAATCATTCATGACTTATTTACATGAAAACAAAATTACATATCCTTTATATCTAATCCATACACCAACGACCAAAAACACCTACAAACACTTTCATTCTTCAATTTTCTTCATCTAATTGATCTCTCTCAAGTTCTATCTTCAAGTTCTAAGTGTTCTTCATAAATTCTACAAGTTCTAGTTACATAAAATCAAGAATACTTTCAAGTTTGCTAGCTCACTTCCAATCTTGTAAGGTGATCATCCAACCTCAAGAAATCTTTGTTTCTTACAGTAGGTTATCATTCTAATACAAGGTAATAATCATATTCAAACTTTGGTTCAATTTCTATAACAATAACAATCTTATTTCAAGTGATGATCTTACTTGAACTTGTTTTCGTGTCATGATTCTGCTTCAAGAACTTCGAGCCATCCAAGGATCCGTTGAAGCTAGATCCATTTTTTTCTTTTCCAGTAGGTTTATCCAAGGAACTTAAGGTAGTAATGATGTTCATAACATCATTCGATTCATACATATAAAGCTATCTTATTCGAAGGTTTAAACTTGTAATTACTAGAACATAGTTTAGTTAATTCTAAGCTTGTTCGCAAACAAAAGTTAATCCTTCTAACTTGACTTTTAAAATCAACTAAACACATGTTATACATCTATATAATATGCTAACTTAATGATTTAAAACCTGGAAACACGAAAAACACCGTAAAACCGAATTTACGCCGTCGTAGTAACACCGCGGGCTGTTTTGGGTTAGTTAATTAAAAACTATGATAAAATTTGATTTAAAAGTTGTTATTCTGAGAAAATGATTTTTATTATGAACATGAAACTATATCCAAAAATTATGGTTAAACTCAAAGTGGAAGTATGTTTTCTAAAATGGTCATCTAGACGTCGTTCTTTCGACTGAAATGACTACCTTTACAAAAACGACTTGTAACTTATTTTTCCGACTATAAACCTATACTTTTTCTGTTTAGATTCATAAAATATAGTTCAATATGAAACCATAGCAATTTGATTCACTCAAAACGGATTTAAAATGAAGAAGTTATGGGTAAAACAAGATTGGATAATTTTTCTCATTTTAGCTACGTGAAAATTGGTAACAAATCTATTCCAACCATAACTTAATCAACTTGTATTGTATATTATGTAATCTTGAGATACCATAGACACGTATACAATGTTTCGACCTATCATGTCGACACATCTATATATATTTCGGAACAACCATAGACACTCTATATGTGAATATTGGAGTTAGCTATACAGGGTTGAGGTTGATTCCAAAATATATATAGTTTGAGTTGTGATCAATACTGAGATATGTATACACTGGGTCGTGGATTGATTCAAGATAATATTTATCGATTTATTTCTGTACATCTAACTGTGGACAACTAGTTGTAGGTTACTAACGAGGACAGCTGACTTAATAAACTTAAAACATCAAAATATATTAAAAGTGTTGTAAATATATTTTGAACATACTTTGATATATATGTATATATTGTTATAGGTTCGTGAATCAACCAGTGGCCAAGTCTTACTTTCCGACGAAGTAAAAATCTGTGAAAGTGAGTTATAGTCCCACTTTTAAAATCTAATATTTTGGGATGAGAATACATGCAGGTTTTATAAATGATTTACAAAATAGACACAAGTACGTGAAACTACATTCTATGGTTGAATTATCGAAATCGAATATGCCCCTTTTTATTAAGTCTGGTAATCTAAGAATTAGGGAACCGACACCCTAATTGACGCGAATCCTAAAGATAGATCTATTGGGCCTAACAAACCCCATCCAAAGTACCAGATGCTTTAGTACTTCGAAATTTATATCATATCCGAAGGGTGTCCCGGAATGATGGGGATATTCTTATATATGCATCTTGTTAATGTCGGTTACCAGGTGTTCACCATATGAATGATTTTTATCTCTATGTATGGGATGTGTATTGAAATATGAAATCTTGTGGTCTATTATTATGATTTGATATATATAGGTTAAACCTATAACTCACCAACATTTTTGTTGACGTTTTAAGCATGTTTATTCTCAGGTGATTATTAAGGACGAGATTTGGAGTCCATGCTTGTATGATATTGTGTAAAAACTGCATTCAAGAACTTATTTTGTTGTAACATATTTGTATTGTAAACCATTATGTAATGGTCGTGTGTAAACAAAATATTTTAGATTATCATTAATTGATAATCTACGTAAAGCTTTTTAAACCTTTATTGATGAAATAAAGGTTATGGTTTGTTTTAAAATGAATGCAGTCTTTGAAAAACGTCTCATATAGAGGTCAAAACCTCTCAACGAAATCAATTAATATGGAACGTTTTTAATCAATAAGAACGGGACATTTCAGTTGGTATCCAAGCGTTGGTCTTAGAGAACCAGAATTTTGCATTAGTGTGTCTTATCGAGTTTGTTAGGATGCATTAGTGAGTCTGGACTTCGACCGTGTTTACTTGAAAAGTGATTGCTTAACAAATTTTGTTGGAAACTATATATTTTTAACATGTGAATATTATGTGATATATTAATCTCTTAACTCGTTTGATATTATGTGATAGATGTCTACCTCTAGAACAAGTCCCATTGACTCACCTAATAATAATGAAGAGTCATATGTAAATTGGAATGATTCGTGGACTGATTCACAAGTTCCCGAAGAGGAACCGGAAGAAGAGTCGGAACCGGAAGAAGAGTCGGAACCGGAAGAAGAATCGGAACCGGAAGAAGAATCGGAACCGGTGGGGGAAATAATAAAATGGTTAAGTAAAATAAAATCCTCAACCAACCGACCAAGGTTAATTATGGTCAATGGTGTTTCCGCCAAGGAAGCAAAATATTGGGAGGATTACCAATTCTCCGATGAATCGGATTCCGACGAGAATTCCGATGATGTTATAGAAATTACCCCAACTGAATTTAAAAAGGCAAAAGAAAATAATAAGGGAAAGGGCATAAAAATAGAGAAATCTAATTCCAACCCCGATGAACTTTATATGTATCGTCAACCCCCGAAGTCCTTAAGTTGTAACAATGACCCGGGAACCTCTAAACCACCAGGTTTTTCTAAACCAATGTGGAAAACGACGGCTCGTATTAGGGGAACATCATATATCCCTAGAAACTTGGCAAAACGAACCAAAACTGAAGAAGAAGAAACAAGCGAGTCGGAATAAGATAGTTGTATTCGTGTGGTGTAATATATGTAATATAGTGTGCTTATGCTTTATGATATATGTAAAAATTGCTTGTATTAATAAGTATTTTTTTTATGAATCTAACTCTTGTCTATTTTACAGTATAAAAACACAAAATGGATAGACAACCCAATATTTTAAGAGACCTACCCGGAGACATGATTGATGAAATCTTGTCTAGAGTCGGTCAGAATTCTTCGGCACAACTATTTAAGGCGAGATCAGTTTGTAAGACATTCGAAGAACGTTCCAAGAATGCCTTGGTTTATAAAAGGCTTTCGTTCGAAAGATGGGGGATATCACATTGGGAAATCCATAAGTTACGTTGTGTTTACTTTGACGCATATATTGCGGGGAACCCAAATGCTATTTTACGCAATGGGTTAAGAAATTATTTTGACTCAATATATCCGAATATTTGACTTCGTGATTTAGAAAAAGTGGCTAACATGCAACATAAAGAAGCATGTTATGCTTACGGATTAGTAATGTTCGCTTCTCACCAAAGTGAGAACAAGAACATCAGGCTACAACTATTAAACAAAACGTTCCCACAAGTGACGGAGTCGGTAATTGGGGTAAGAAATGAGGTTTTTAGATTGTTACGGGACTGTTGGACATTACGTAACCCTCGTCCCTTTGACGACGTTACAACACGCTGTCTTATCAACGGCCATAACGGTTATGTTCCACAAGACCAAGGATGGGAAGTAATCCCAGTAAAACCAGAATGCATGACTTGTTTCTGGACATATGAATTACGTGTCTTTATTGCCTTTGCTGAACGACTTGTGTACTAGCTAGAATTATCTTCACAACCATCTTGTATCAAATTTATTGTGTGCTATATTTCATGCTATATGTAAAATAAGCGGCATTGTAAGTTTGTAAAATATTGTGTAAAAGTTTGAACGCGAAATATTATTATAATCAGTTTTTCATATAGAATTGTAGTAGTTGAATTGTATATTAGCTACTAAGTATGAACTTAACGGGTAGGTACTACCCGAATTTAAACTTATAAAACGCTAATATGAAGAAAAAGCTTTTATAAATGAGTTCATATTATACTACGAAATACTATTAACTACTCTTAATATTCTGTATGATTAACTTGTTCCATTTGACTATTTTGAAGGAAATGGCACCGACTACTCGACACACCGTGAATATGAATGAAGAGGAATTCCGTACTTTTCTAGCTTCAAACATAGCCGCAGTACAGGCTGCGCTACATACCAACAATAACCTTGGATCTAGCAGTACAGGAAATCGTGTAGGATGCACCTACAAAGAATTTACCTCCTGCAAACCTTTGGAATTTGATGGAACCGAAGGACCGATCGGATTGAAACGGTGGACCGAGAAGGTCAAATCGGTGTTTGCCATAAGTAAGTGTACTGAAGAGGACGAAGTGAACTACGCTACGCATACCTTCACAGGTTCTGCGTTAACATGGTGGAATACCTATCTAGAGCAAGTGGGACAAGACGATGCGTACGCACTACCGTGGTCAGCATTCAAGCACTTGATGAACGAGAAGTACCGTCCCAGAACCGAGGTCAATAAGCTCAAGACAGAACTTAGAGGGTTTCGAACCCAAGGATTTGATATTACCACGTACGAAAGACGATTCACAGAATTGTGCCTATTGTGTCCGGGAGCATTCGAAGATGAGGAAGAGAAGATCGACGCGTTTGTGAAAGGATTACCGGAAAGAATCCAAGAAGATATAAGTTCACACGAGCCCGCCTCCATACAACAGGCATGTAGAATGGCTCACAAACTAGTGAACCAGATTGAAGAAAGAATTAAAGAGCAGACTGCTGAAGAGGCCAATGTGAAGCAAGTCAAAAGAAAGTGGGAGGAAAACGGTGATAAGAATCACCAATACAACAACAACAGCAATTATAACAATAATCGCAACAACTATCCTAACAATCGCAACATCAATCGCAACTACAACAAACGGCCCAACAACAACAACAACAACAACAGCAACTACAAC
Source organism: Rutidosis leptorrhynchoides (assembly GCF_046630445.1). Classification (NCBI taxonomy): domain Eukaryota; kingdom Viridiplantae; phylum Streptophyta; class Magnoliopsida; order Asterales; family Asteraceae; genus Rutidosis; species Rutidosis leptorrhynchoides. Next base: position 115,134,575 of record NC_092338.1, read on the forward strand.
AGCAACTACAACAATCATCCCAACAACAATAATAACCGTAACAACAACAACAATCAGAAGCAGTTATGCCAAAGGTGAGAAAAGTATCACTCGGGGTTCTGCACCAAATTTTGCAACAAGTGTAAAAGAAATGGTCATAGCGCGGCGAAGTGTGAGGTCTACGGACCAGGGGTTAATAGAACGAAAGTAAAAAATGGTGTCGGAACGAGTAATGGCGGAGCAAGTAGTGTCGGAGCAAGTTATGCCAATGTAGCTTGTTATAAATGTGGAAAACCGGGCCACATTATTAGAAATTGCCTGAACCAGGAGAACACGAATGGACAAGGCCGCGGAAGAGTTTTCAATATTAATGCGGTAGAGGCACAGGAAGACCCGGAGCTTGTTACGGGTACGTTTCTTATTGACAATAAATCTGCTTACGTTTTATTTGATTCGGGTGCGGATAGAAGCTATATGAGCAGAGATTTTTGTGCTAAATTAAGTTGTCCATTGACGCCTTTGGATAGTAAATTTTTACTCGAATTAGCAAATGGTAAATTAATTTCAGCAGATAATATATGTCGGAATCGGGAAATTAAACTTGTTAGCGAAACATTTAAGATTGATTTGATACCAGTAGAGTTAGGGAGTTTTGATGTGATAATCGGTATGGACTGGTTGAAAGAAGTGAAAGCAGAGATCGTTTGTTACAAAAATGCAATTCGCATTATACGAGAAAAAGGAAAACCCTTAATGGTGTACGGAGAAAAGGGCAACACGAAGCTACATCTTATTAGTAATTTGAAGGCACAAAAACTAATAAGAAAAGGTTGCTATGCTGTTCTAGAACACGTCGAGAAAGTACAAACTGAAGAAAAGAGCATCAATGATGTTCCCATTGTAAAAGAATTTCCCGATGTATTTCCGAAAGAATTACCGGGATTACCCCCACATCGATCCGTTGAATTTCAAATAGATCTCGTACCAGGAGCTGCACCAATAGCTCGTGCTCCTTACAGACTCACACCCAGCGAGATGAAAGAACTGCAAAGCCAATTACAAGAACTTTTAGAGCGTGGTTTCATTCGACCAAGCACATCACCGTGGGGAGCTCCTGTTTTGTTTGTCAAGAAGAAAGATGGTACATTCAGGTTGTGTATCGACTACCGAGAGTTGAACAAACTTACCATCAAGAACCGCTACCCACTATCGAGAATCGACGACTTATTTGATCAACTACAAGGCTCATCTGTTTATTCAAAGATTGACTTACGTTCCGGGTATCATCAAATGCGGGTGAAAGAAGATGATATTCCAAAGACTGCTTTCAGAACACGTTACGGTCATTACGAGTTTATGGTCATGTCGTTTGGTTTAACTAATGCACCAGCTGTGTTCATGGACCTTATGAACCGAGTGCGTGGACCATACCTTGACAACTTTGTCATTGTTTTCATTGATGACATACTTATTTACTCAAAGAATGACCAAGAACACGGTGAACATTTGAGAAAGGTGTTAGAAGTATTGAGAAAGGAAGAATTGTACGCTAAGTTTTCAAAGTGTGCATTTTGGTTGGAAGAAGTTCAATTCCTCGGTCACATAGTGAACAAAGAAGGTATTAAGGTGGATCCGGCAAGGATAGAAACTGTTGAAAAGTGGGAAACCCCGAAAACTCCGAAACACATACGCCAGTTTTTAGGACTAGCTGGTTACTACAGAAGGTTCATCCAAGACTTTTCCAGAATAGCAAAACCCTTGACTGCATTAACGCATAAAGGGAAGAAATTTGAATGGAATGATGAACAAGAGAAAGCGTTTCAGTTATTGAAGAAAAAGCTAACTACGGAACCTATATTGTCATTGCCTGAAGGGAATGATGATTTTGTGATTTATTGTGACGCATTAAAGCAAGGTCTCGGTTGTGTATTAATGCAACGAACGAAGGTGATTGCTTATGCATCTAGACAATTGAAGATTCACGAACAAAATTATACGACGCATGATTTGGAATTAGGCGCGGTTGTTTTTGCATTAAAGACTTGGAGGCACTACTTATATGGGGTCAAAAGTATTATATATACCGACCACAAAAGTCTTCAACACATATTTAATCAGAAACAACTGAATATGAGGCAGCGTAGGTGGATTGAATTATTGAATGATTACGACTTTGAGATTCGTTACCACCCGGGGAAGGCAAATGTGGTAGCCGATGCCTTGAGCAGGAAGGACAGAGAACCCATTCGAGTAAAATCTATGAATATAATGATTCATAATAACCTTACTACTCAAATAAAGGAGGCGCAACAAGGAGTTTTAAAAGAGGGAAATTTAAAGGATGAAATACCCAAAGGATCGGAGAAGCATCTTAATATTCGGGAAGACGGAACCCGGTATAGGGCTGAAAGGATTTGGGTACCAAAATTTGGAGATATGAGAGAAATGGTACTTAGAGAAGCTCATAAAACTAGATACTCAATACATCCTGGAACGGGGAAGATGTACAAGGATCTCAAGAAACATTTTTGGTGGCCGGGTATGAAAGCCGATGTTGCTAAATACGTAGGAGAATGTTTGACGTGTTCTAAGGTCAAAGCTGAGCATCAGAAACCATCAGGTCTACTTCAACAACCCGAAATCCCGGAATGGAAATGGGAAAACATTACCATGGATTTCATCACTAAATTGCCAAGGACTGCAAGTGGTTTTGATACTATTTGGGTAATAGTTGATCGTCTCACCAAATCAGCACACTTCCTGCCAATAAGAGAAGATGACAAGATGGAGAAGTTAGCACGACTGTATTTGAAGGAAGTCGTCTCCAGACATGGAATACCAATCTCTATTATCTCTGATAGGGATGGCAGATTTATTTCAAGATTCTGGCAGACATTACAGCAAGCATTAGGAACTCATCTAGACATGAGTACTGCCTATCATCCACAAACTGATAGGCAGAGCGAAAGGACGATACAAATGCTTGAAGACATGCTACGATCATGTGTTATTGATTTCAGAAACAGTTGGGATCGACATCTACCGTTAGCAGAATTTTCCTACAATAACAGCTACCATTCAAGCATTGAGATGGCGCCGTTTGAAGCACTTTATGGTAGAAAGTGCAGGTCTCCGATTTGTTGGAGTGAAGTGGGGGATAGACAGATTAAGGGTCCGGAGATTATACAAGAAACTACCGAGAAGATCATCCAAATTCAACAACGGTTGAAAACCGCCCAAAGTCGACAAAAGAGCTACGCTGACATTAAAAGAAAAGATATAGAATTTGAAATTGGAGAGATGGTCATGCTTAAAGTTGCACCTTGGAAAGGCGTTGTTCGATTTGGTAAATGAGGGAAATTAAATCCAAGGTATATTGGACCATTCAAGATTATTGATCGTGTCGGACCAGTAGCTTACCGACTTGAGTTACCTCAACAACTCGCGGCTGTACATAACACTTTCCACGTCTCGAATTTGAAGAAATGTTTTGCTAAAGAAGATCTCACTATTCCGTTAGATGAAATCCAAATCAACGAAAAACTTCAATTCATCGAAGAACCCGTCGAAATAATGGATCGTGAGGTTAAAAGACTTAAGCAAAACAAGATACCAATTGTTAAGGTTCGATGGAATGCTTGTAGAGGACCTTATTTCACCTGGGAGCATGAAGATCAGATGAAGAAGAAATACCCGCATCTATTTCCAGAAGATTCGTCAACACCTTCAACAGCTTAAAATTTCGGGACGAAATTTATTTAACGGGTAGGTACTGTAGTGACCCGAACTTTTCCATGTTTATATATATTAATTGAGATTGATATTTACATGATTAAATGTTTCCAACATGTTAAGCAATCAAACTTGTTAAGACTTGATTAATTGAAATATGTTTCATATAGACAATTGACCACCCAAGTTGACCGGTGATTCACGAACGTTAAAACTTGTAAAAACTATATGATGACATATATATGGATATATATATATATATATATATATATATATATAGTTAACATGATACTATGATAAGTAAACATATCATTAAGTATATTAACAATGAACTACATATGTAAAAACAAGACTACTAACTTAATAATTTTTAAACGAGACATATATGTAACGATTATCGTTGTAAAGACATTTAATGTATATATATCATATTAAGAGATATTCATACATGATAATATCATGATAATATAATAATTTAAAATCTCATTTGATATTATAAACATTGGGTTAACAACATTTAACAAGATCGTTAACCTAAAGGTTTCAAAACAACACTTACATGTAACGACTAACGATGACTTAACGACTCAGTTAAAATGTATATACATGTAGTGTTTTAATATGTATTTATACACTTTTGAAAGACTTAAATACACTTATCAAAATACTTCTACTTAACAAAAATGCTTACAATTACATCCTCGTTCAGTTTCATCAACAATTCTACTCGTATGCACCCGTATTCGTACTCGTACAATACACAGCTTTTAGATGTATGTACTATTGGTATATACACTCCAATGATCAGCTCTTAGCAGCCCATGTGAGTCACCTAACACATGTGGGAACCATCATTTGGCAACTAGCATGAAATATCTCATAAAATTACAAAAATATGAGTAATCATTCATGACTTATTTACATGAAAACAAAATTGCATATCCTTTATATCTAATCCATACACCAACGACCAAAAACACCTACAAAAACTTTCATTCTTCAATTTTCTTCATCTAATTGATCTCTCTCAAGTTCTATCTTCAAGTTCTAAGTGTTCTTCATAAATTCTACAAGTTCTAGTTACATAAAATCAAGAATACTTTCAAGTTTGCTAGCTCACTTCCAATCTTGTAAGGTGATCATCCAACCTCAAGAAATCTTTGTTTCTTATAGTAGGTTATCATTTTAATACAAGGTAATAATCATATTCAAACTTTGGTTCAATTTCTATAACAATAACAATCTTATTTCAAGTGATGATCTTACTTGAACTTGTTTTCGTGTCATGATTCTGCTTCAAGAACTTCGAGCCATCCAAGGATCCGTTGAAGCTAGATCCATTTTTCTCTTTTCCAGTAGGTTTATCCAAGGAACTTAAGGTAGTAATGATGTTCATAACATCATTCGATTCATACATATAAAGCTATCTTATTCGAAGGTTTAAACTTGTAATCACTAGAACATAGTTTAGTTAATTCTAAACTTGTTCGCAAACAAAAGTTAATCCTTATAACTTGACTTTTAAAATCAACTAAACACATGTTCTACATCTATATGATATGCTAACTTAATGATTTAAAACCTGGAAACACGAAAAACATCGTAAAACCGGATTTACGCCGTCGTAGTAACACCGCGGGCTGTTTTGGGTTAGTTAATTAAAAACTATGATAAACTTTGATTTAAAAGTTGTTATTCTAAGAAAATGATTTTTATTATGAACATGAAACTATATCCAAAAATTATGGTTAAACTCAAAGTGGAAGTATGTTTTCTAAAATGGTCATCTAGACGTCGTTCTTTCGACTGAAATGACTACCTTTACAAAAATGACTTGTAACTTATTTTTACGACTATAAACCTATACTTTTTCTGTTTAGATTCATAAAATAGATTTCAATATGAAACCATAGCAATTTGATTCACTCAAAACGGATTTAAAATGAAGAAGTTATGGGTAAAACAAGATTGGATAATTTTTCTCATTTTAGCTACGTGAAAATTGGTAACAAATCTATTCCAACCATAACTTAATCAACTTGTATTCTATATTATGTAATCTTGAGATACCATAGACACGTATACAATGTTTCGACCTATCATGTCGACACATCTATATATATTTCGGAACAACCATAGACACTCTATATGTGAATGTTGGAGTTAGCTATACAGGGTTGAGGTTGATTCCAAAATATATATAGTTTGAGTTGTGATCAATACTGAGATATGTATACACTGGGTCGTGGATTGATTCAAGATAATATTTATCGATTTATTTCTGTACATCTAACTGTGGACAACTAGTTGTAGGTTACTAACGAGGACAGCTGACTTAATAAACTTAAAACATCAAAATATATTAAAAGTGTTGTAAATATATTTTGAACATACTTTGATATATATGTATATATTGTTATAGGTTCGTGAATCAACCAGTGGCCAAGTCTTACTTTCCGACGAAGTAAAAATCTGTGAAAGTGAGTTATAGTCCCACTTTTAAAATCTAATATTTTGGGATGAGAATACATGCAGGTTTTATAAATGATTTACAAAATAGACACAAGTACGTGAAACTACATTCTATGGTTGAATTATCGAAATCGAATATGCCCCTTTTTATTAAGTCTGGTAATCTAAGAATTAGGGAACAGACACCCTAATTGACGCGAATCCTAAAGATAGATCTATTGGGCCTAACAAACCCCATCCAAAGTACCGGATGCTTTAGTACTTCAAAATTTATATCATATCCGAAGGGTGTCCCGGAATAATGGGGATATTCTTATATATGCATCTTGTTAATGTAGGTTACCAGGTGTTCACCATATGAATGATTTTTATCTCTATGTATGGGATGTGTATTGAAATATGAAATCTTGTGGTCTATTATTATGATTTGATATATATAGGTTAAACCTATAACTCACCAACATTTTTGTTGACGTTTTAAGCATGTTTATTCTCAGGTGATTATTAAGAGCTTCCGCTGTCGCATACTTAAATAAGGACGAGATTTGGAGTCCATGCTTGTATGATATTGTGTAAAAACTGCATTCAATAAACTTATTTTCTTGTAACATATTTGTATTGTAAACCATTATGTAATGGTCGTGTGTAAACAGGATATTTTAGATTATCATTATTTGATAATCTACGTAAAGCTTTTTAAACCTTTATTGATGAAATAAAGGTTATGGTTTGTTTTAAAATGAATGCAGTCTTTGAAAAACGTCTCATATAGAGGTCAAAACCTCGCAACGAAATCAATTAATATGGAACGTTTTTAATCAATAAGAACGGGACATTTCATTTTTGGTCGTTGGTATATGGATTAGATATAAAGAATATGTAATTTTGTTTTCATGTAAATAAGTCATGAATGATTACTAATATTTTTGTAATTTTATGAGATATTTCATGCTAGTTGCCAAATGATGGTTCCCACATGTGTTAGGTGACTCACATGGGCTACTAAGAGCTGATCATTGGAGTGTATATACCAATAGTACATACATCTAAAAGCTGTGTATTTTACGAGTACGAATACGGGTGCATACGAGTAGAATTGTTGATGAAACTGAACGAGGATGTAATTGTAAGCATTTTTGTTAAGTAGAAGTACTTTAATATATGTCTTGAAGTCTTTCAAAAGTGTAAGAATACATATCAAAACACAACATGTATATACATTCTAATGGAGTCGTTAAGTCTTCGTTAGTCGTTACATGTAAGTGTTGTTTTGAAACCTTTAAGTTAACGATCTCAATTAATGTTGTTAACCCAATGTTTATTATATCAAATGAGATGTTAAATTATTATATTATCATGATATTATGATGTATGAATATCTCTTAATATGATATATACATTAAAATATCGTTACAACGATAATCGTTACATATAAGTCTCGTTTCGTAATTCTTGAGTTAGTAGTCTTGTTTTTACATATGTAGTTAATTGTTAACACACTTAATGATATATTTAAATATCATTTTATCATGTTAAATATAGTGTATCAATATCTTAATATGATACATATGTATTTATTAGACGTTATCATAACGATAATCGTAATATATATCATTTCGAGTTTCTTAACTTAGTAATCTCATTTTTTATGTATATCACACATTGTTAATATACTTAGTGAGATACTTACTCATCATAATCTTATGTCAACCATATATATATGTCTATATATACCACAACATGTAGTTTTTACAATTTTGTAACGTTCGTGAATCGCCGGTCAACTTGGGTGATCAATTGTCTATATGAAACTTATTTCATTTAATCAAGTCTTAACAAGTTTGATTGCTTAACATGTTAGAAACATTTAGTCATGTAAATATCAATCTCAATTAATATATATAAACATGGAAAAATTCGGGTCACTACAAAGAAGTATCAATCCAAGATTCAATTGCTATTAAAGAAAGCGAAAAAGGCTTTCTCATGCCGAAGAAGCTTCGATGTGAGAAGTAGTGGTGAAGGGAGTAGTGGAATGTGATGACCTGGAAATTTCTGACCAAATTTAAACTTAATCTTTAACGTTTCCGACACGATAAGCAAACTCTATGAAGTTGAATCTCAAAATTTTAGAACTGTTTCATGTATTCAATTACATTTGACTGCTCTCGACGATTCATGAACAATTATATGTATGTATATATATTTGTACAAGTAAAAAAACGACTTTCCTACAGTAAAACACTATTTGTTACAGTAAAAATGACTTTGCTACAGTAAAACACTATTTGCTACAGTGAAACCGTACTTTGCTACAGTGAAAACGTACTTTGCTACAGTGCTACATTAAAACAGTATTTACTACAGTAAAACACTATTTGCTACAGTGCTATAGTAAACACTATTTGCTACAGTGAACACTATTTGCTACAGTACACACTATGCTACAGTAACACACTATTGATGTCGACGAACTAGGAAACAAAAACGGATAAGGCGGTCATGCGATCGCATGGCAAAAACACTGAAAACTCATGCGATCGCATGAGGTACTGTAGCAGGCCACATACTATAAAAGCTCGATCTGGTCTCCACATATTATTATTATTATTATTATAATTATTATTATTATTATTAAGATTAATATTATTATTATTATTAATCTTATTATAATATTATTATTAGTAGTATATATACATAAAATACTACGTCGAGGTTATGAGCGTGTCACCTTCAAAATGAGTTTTTGAGCGGGATAGAGCTAAGAAAATTATGGGTTATTGCCAAGGAGGTTATGGGTAATGTTCGAGGGTATATTTGTGAATCAAATCTAGTGTTTATCATTTCTGTTGCGTCTACATACTTTCCTACAATATTGAATCTCAATATTGATACGTAAGCACTCATATTTTATCTTTTATATATTAATTGTGTATCCATGTCTAGTGCTCGAGTATATATATTTATATATACGTGTATGCTAATTTTCGTCGTTAAACAGTTTATAATAGATCACGAATTAAATACATATATTACTGGTAAAAGGTATATGATATACATGTTTTTGGAAAGCTGTCAAAAAATCAATAACTTTTCATTTAGATATCGAATAGTTTCGATGAACGGATTAAAAGATATGATCAACTGAATTATAATTGACGTTAATTGGAATTGCTTTTGAATCTGCAATTAATATTTAAACAAATTATTTGTAAGATTGATAAATTGGATTTTTGAATATTACCAACCGAGTAAATGAATCCTTATATAAGGTACGTCTCGTTTTGTTGAACTATTGTCAAAATTGACTTTTTGAAACGACTTTAGATAACTTTTGTATGTCGATCTCGAGCATTAGGATTGTGATACACTATGACCTGACCTAGCTTGATAAACAATTATTGACCAACATTTATTCTCTAGGTTGAGATCTACGGTTATTTGGTAATCCGAGTTTCGATCACATTTTGGTGAACGACTTTATATGTGGCTAAGGTGAGTTTCATTTGCTCCCTTTTTAATTGCTTTTGCAATATATATTTTTGGGCTGAGAATACATGCACTTTATTTTAAACACAATGGATACAAGTACATACTAAATTCTACACTGAGTTTGAACCGAAAATCCCTTAGCTTTGGTAACTAGTAACTGCTGGTTATAAGAACTGGTGGGCGCGAGTAGTAGTATATGGATCCATAGGGCTTGATATCCCCGTCCGAGCTAGAGCACTAACCTTTTAACGGGCGTATGCTATTTGAGAAGCGTACACGTTGGTTTGCGTGTATTATTAAGAAAATTATACAAAGGGTATAAAATATATATACGTTAAGTTTAGTTACCAGGGTGCTCAATCTTGTAGAATATTTTGATAAATGTTTCTAGATGAAACAACTGAAATCTTGTGATCCACCTTTATATACAGATTATGCGCAACATTAAAACTATGAACTCACCAACCTTTGTGTTGACACTTGTTAGCATGTTTATTCTCAGGTTCCTAGAAGTCTTCTGCTGTTTGCTTATATGTTAGACAAGCTATGTGCATGGAGTCATACAGGACATATTTTTCAAGGAAACGTTGCATTCACAAAATCATCACCATGTCTCATATTTTGACTGCATTGTCAACGAATGTATTATTGAAAACTATTATTTACGATGATTGTCTATATGTAGAAATCATCAGATGTCGAAAACCTTTGATTTAAATATTCATTTATGGTGTGCCTTTTCAAAAGAATGCAATGTTTACAAAACGTATCATATAGAGGTCAAATACCTCGCAATGAAATCGATGAATGACGTGTTCGTCCATATGGATTTGGAGCGATCGTCACATGGAAGAAGATGAATTTACAATGTTGTTGAATGTTTTTTTGTAATACATTATGTGATTGAATGTTTGGTCTCATGACTATTTGAATATTTCTTAAATAATGCTTGCTTAAATGGGTCAATCTGGGCAAAAACTAGTTTGTTAAATAAAAAAAAATATTTTCAGAACTCGTGCGGTCAACTACACGGTCGACCGCAAGATCGACCGTGCAGCAGTCTGACAATCTACTTTTTCTCTTTCCTTGAAAAATTAATGTACATTGAATACTTCAAACCTAAATGGATCAGATTTCAAAGTGTCCTCCACAAATTAGCACAATTCATCACACTTAAATATGATTCAATTCCTCAGAAGATTCAATTACTCCAAAAGGGAATGAAAGATTAAATGAAGACTCATCTTCTTCCCTTTAAATGGAGAAGATCATGATGCAAGAGTCACTACAAACCCTTCACTCAAAATGAGTCAAACAAACATGTCCCCTAACAATCCTCTCGTGATCGACTTGACTTCTTCCACTTCCGACTCCTTTGATAATCACTTTCCTAACTCCAAAGAAGAAAGTGATTTGATCAATCACAACCGGAAAATGGTTAGCACTCGACCAATCGTCGAAGGTTGTGAGGTTACGGTTGAGCACTTTCTCGAGGACCTTCTCTAGAATTTTTCTCACATAAAATGGGACGCATTCTTAACCTTAAGGGGTCCCATTCACTCAACTCTAGTTCGAGAATTTTATGCGAACTATGAGTTCACTCCCCCAAACAACATCAAGTTCCGGTTGTTTGATAAAGGGTTTTCCATGTCTCTCAAAGCCTTTGGAAAATTCATGCATGTACCTGATGAAGGTGTGGAATTCTTCACTTATAGTCCATACCTCTATTGTCTTTTCGAGTTTGTCACAGAAGGTGACATTATCAACACCTTTTGTCAAAGCCCATCAACCACATTGAAATTCAAAATGATGGCCTTAAGGCAAATCATCTTGCACCTAGGTTTAACCTTTGGCTCAAGGTCATAAACTAAAATGTCTACTGCAAGGTGGAAGATCTCTCCACAAAAGTCCATGTTTGTGAAGCCTCCTTACTTTGGTTTCTCCAACACGAATTCAATTCAACATGGCACTCTTCATGGCAAAGAGGATGAGTGGGTTAGTGTACAATGAATTACCCTACCTTCCTTGTGGAACACACCTGATGAAACTATTTACGCAACTGTGTGTTCAAGATCTTCATCCTGTTGGTCTAATCACCTTCCCAATCAATTATGATTTGGTTAGACCTTTTAATGAAGAAACAGAAGGTGAAAACACACATGCCTAGAGTGTTATGAGATTCGATGATAGTGTTGAAGATGACCAGTTCATTGCACTATTATCCTCCATTCAAATGTCCATTCTTCACCGTCAGAATCGTCGAACCCACAAGCTCTTATGATAATTTCTGAACAACCTTGTTTGTGGAAAGTGCTCCTCACAACCAAGCACCTCTCGCCTCATGTAGAACAAATCTAGGAGTGATTTGTTATCTTATCCATGCATAATTCCATATATACATATCTATGTTTCGTGTATGCTATGAATAAAATGTGTGCTTGTTATGTTTTTAATAAATATCTTCTATAGTGCACAATTTAAGGGGGAGCTTTGCTCTAAGGGCAAGCATAGTTTTAGGGGGAGCTAACCTTTTTGCTTCAACAAAAGGGGGAGAAATATGGTTACAAGTGATGTTAACACTTGCGTATTTATAGCAAAATATCCCTCATCACTTGTATGTTTGTCATCATCAAAAAGGGGGAGACTGTTGGTTGAATATTGGTTAATAGACTAACCGACATAGTTAACTATGATGCTTAACCAAAGAATATGTTTTGATGATGACACATACATATGCATAAGTGATGATCGACATCTTAACATAAAACACGTAAGTTCACTAATCCATACTTGATCATGCAAATGACCAAGTCAAACAAAACTTATAAAATAAAAATAAAGATCATTGAAGTACACGGTCAAAGTACGATCGACCGTATACTTAGCCGTAGAAGCCCAGACTGAATCTGCAATGCAGTTTTGTGAAAACAAGTTACACGATCACCACCACGACCAACCATAGTGCGACCGTAGAATTCCTTGTCACCATTTTTGATCAAATTTAGTTTGACTACTTCTCGACATCTATAATTCATGAAATATTTCTCAATACGCTTAGAATAGATGCCCCCTCCATACTCAATTGAGTTTTGGTCATAAAAACACTAATCTTGGTTATTACGTGATAGGTTAGATCATAGTGAGATTAGAAGATGTGATGAGTTAGAATGAGATTCGGTAAGCGAAGAACAGATTCGGTAAGAGAGAATCGGTAACATTACATTCCACATCTTCTTAAACTAGTTTACAATGTAATGGCTATCTGATTAGGACTACTTAGGTTCCTTATATAGCCCTCTTCTAAGGAACCTTCATTTAAGCATGTTTCACATTAACACTATACATACTTTGGGGTCCTAACAATCTCCCCCTTAGTGTTAAATGTGAAAATTACAATATAATCCTATTTGAAACATCTAAAGGAACTTTGTTCCTCTGAAATGAATCTTTGATTTGAATCCTTTGAGTCCCTCATACCTTCTTATGTTTACTCTTATTTTGAGACGACTCTTCAATCTTGTGAGAATGTATTTGACTATCTCACTATCTTCTGTTGAGTAGCACTTGTTAATCAGTCTCCATCTAAAATATTTGAAACCATACATCAAAGTTCCGTCTGAATATCTTCTGAAATCTGAAACTATGATTAAGACCTTTGTGTAGTGAGAGTTGACAAACACAAACCCATATGGACCGTCACTTACTTCAAGTAAGGACATGTATCTTAAATCATCAACCACTTGATTTGGAGGTTTGATTCCAATCTTTCTTTGTCCAGACTCCAATCCCATTTGAAAATCATGAACCGACATCCATCTCATTGAGTCAATTATAAATCTGTAGACTGCCTTCATTGCAGTGGCATGATATATTGTTGCAGATTCATTCAGATCAATCAAATAGTTATAGATGAAGATGATGTCATCCATCTTTAAGCTATCAAAATCTGCCTCTGAGAAATGATATTCCTCATCTTCCATTCTAGTTATGTAGAATAGCGGCATCTTCACTCCATCCTTGTTTATCATCAAAATCTTGTTAATGCTTTTGATTTCTGAATTCCGCTATTCTTGAAGTTTCTCTTCATTCTTCAATTTGAATATGTTGCAAACATTCAGATAAGCTTTGAGGTATTCTGGTTTCTTATGATATTTCCATGCACCAAGAACACTCACTGAGGATGTAAGGACAAGATCAGAGTCACCATTAATTTTGTAATCTTGTTGTTCGATGAATGGAGAACGAAGAATCAGCTTTTCTTCTTCATCACTGAGCAGATAATCAACACCACGATCAAAAACGATTTCTGATATTTGGAAGGAAACATCAGGGTTAGGAGGTGTTGTAGTGTCAATTTCACCATTTGAGAAAATCTCCTTTTCAAAATGAATCCCAAATTCCTCGGTTGGAGATGTAATGTTGACAAATTGATATTCATTAAATTCATACACAACACTTGTTCCTTTCAAGATATCTTCAATGTTATCAAAATTACGATTATCCTCTGGTGCTGACTTATCCTCAGTCTGTGTAACCGTATCCATTATCATTAACGTTCCTGAGTCGCCTTCTCTCTGATTAACCAATTCATCTAGAAAACTTTTGTGTTGAATCTCCTCAATTTCATCACTTTCAGAATCAGAAATATCAACTACATCATCTTTTCCCAAATGTTGACTAGACGAACCCGCTTCATACGTTGATCTTTGAAAAGCACCTGACCTTGAACCATGTCTATTCTCCCCCTCATGGAGATTGTCGGGATGGAAATCATCATGTTCAGGCATATGAATTGGTCCAGGTGATTTGCATAGAGACAGAGGATACACTACCCTTGCTTGTTCAAGATAAATCATCATTGTATCACGAACTTCATCAAGATCAGTTTGACGAGCAAATTCAGCAAGGTAGAGTTGCTCAACCTCATTATCAGAGAGATATCTAAAACCATATTTATTCGAAGTCCGAGAAGGTGACCCAGTTGGTGAAACAACAGTGAAACCAGGTGGAACATCAGCAGCAGCAGCATTTGTTGAAGGCGATGTCGGTGAAATTGTTTGATTTGCCATGAGGGCAGGTAAGGATAAGCGTGCGATATTATTCTTATATGTAGGGTTGTACATACTACTAGTCAGATTCGTGATATCCCCATCTGATGGAGGTTGGGCAACAACTGAAATTGTCGTCGGCGAAGATTCAATTGAATCACTCGCCTCCATGACTTTAGCCTCATGGGACTCTGACAGAGTAGCAGAACTACCCATTGGTTTAGCTCTCATGGAGATTATATCCCCGACTCTTGAAGTCAATGACATACCATGAGGTGGCATATCTCTTTCAGAATCCGGAAGAGAAGTGGTTTGAACCAATGGATCAATTTCTTGAACCAAAGGAACAGTCTGCTGGAAGTTTGATAAATATCCCACAGGATTGTCATGTTGACTCGTTTCCATGGGACGCTGATAATGCTAAAAACGAACATATATTTCATAGCATTATCCCTCAAGAAAGACAAGATTTTAGTTGCAATTGTTCTATTTTCAAAGTGATATTCGTTTAAATAATAAAAGGTGAAGACAAAAGACAGATTCGACGAATTGAAGACGCAAACGACCAAAAAGCTCAAAAGTACAAAGTACAATGAAAGTGGTTCCAATTATTGATGAGAAACGTCTCAAAATTATAAAAGTACAAGACGCAAAACGCAAAGTACAAGATATTAAATTATACTCAAGGACGTTCGAAAATCCGGAACCGGGACTAAAGTTAACTCTCAACGCTCGACGCAACGGACTAAAAATTACATGTCAACTATGCACATGAATATAATATAATATATAATTAATTCTAAAAATTAATATATATATATATATATATATATATATATATATATATATATATATATTATATATTAAACGTCGACAAACAAAGAAACAAAAATATGTGAGCTGGTACCTACCCCCATGCGATCGCATGGTCTGGAGGCACAAAAGCCATGCGATCGCATGGCCCTGAATTCCAGGCCTGGTCCTATAATGTTCGCGAGTTTTGGACGAAATAAAACAAATCTTTTTCTTCTTTCTCTCATACGTAAGATATATATATATTTTAATTTTAATTTTAATTTTAATTTCTAATAATAATGGTATGTTAGCGAATGTTGTAAGGGTGTAAGTCGAAATTCTGTCCGTGTAACGCTACGCTATTTTTAATCATTGTAAGTTATGTTCAACCTTTTTACATTAATGTCTCGTATCTAAGTTATTATAATGCTTATTTAAAACCGAAGTAATCGTGATGTTGGGCTAAATATTAAAATTGGGTAATTGGGCTTTATACCATAATTGGGGTTTGGACAAAAGAACGACACTTGTGGAAATTAGACTATGGGCTATTAATGGGTTTTATATTAACTAAATGATACCTTGTTAAATTAATATATATACTTATAATTTGACGTATTTATATATAACCACATACGCTTGACTGGGTACGGTGGGCGGGATATCTATAAATACCAATAATTGTTCATTTTACCGGACACGAAACTGGATTAATAGTTAATAGACTTGTTGAAACAGGGGTGGATTACATTCAAGGGTAATTGGTGTAATTGTTAACAAAGTAGTAAAACCTTGGTTTACACGCAGTCGATAACCTGGTGTATTCATTAAACAAAGTATTAAAACCTTGTTACAATTCGAATCCCCAATTAGTTGGAATATTTGACTTCGGGAATAAGAATAATTTGACGAAGACTTTCGCACTTTATGATTATGACTGATGGACTATTATGGACAAATCCGTGTGGACATATCGAATAATCCAGGATAAAGAACAATTAACCCATGGGAATAAACTAAAAACAACACGTCAAACATCATGATTACGGAAGTTTAAATAAGCATAATTCCTTTATTTCATATTTAATTTCCTTTATTTCATATTTAATTGCACTTTTAATTATCGCACTTTTATTTATTGTTATTGTATTTAATTGCACTTTTAATTTTCGTACTTTTTAATTATCGCAATTTTCTTTTCTCGCACTTTTATTTATCGCAATTTCATTATCGTTATTTACTTTACGCTTTAAATTAAGTTATATTTATATTTTACATTAGGTTTTAACTGCGACTAAAGTTTTAAAAATCGACAAACCGGTCATTAAACGGTAAAAACCCCCTTTTATAATAATAATATTACTTATATATATTTTTGTATTTTTACAAATATAGTTTTTAAATATATAGCGTTAAGCTTGTTTAAGAGATCCCTGTGGAACGAACCGGACTTACTAAAAACTACACTACTGTACGATTAGGTACACTGCCTATAAGTGTTGCAGCAAGGTTTAGGTATATCCATTCTATAAATAAATAAATATCTTGTGTAAAATTGTAACGTATTTAATAATATTTCGTTGCAAAAATAATACTATTTCCTAGTACACCTCGCAGACATCAGACGCGGCAGATCTCCCTCATCAAAATAAGCCGGACCTCCAGGCCCTGTTGTACGTTGAGGCAATACAACATCACTTAGATGATGTATATCAAGAGGATTTCCAGCCGATACGCAGGGTGCCTTTTCGAGGTTTTTTGGCTCCCCTTCGGCCGTTCTAGACTTCAATGATTGAGTTTTCTCAATCAATTGAGGCAACGCAGACTTTACTGCAGAGGAAGACTTTACTTTCTTAGATGCCGAAGCATCTTGCTGAGTAGGATTTATTATTAAGTCCTGATTAGGTTGGATGGGCTGATTGGTCTTTTTACCATCTTTGCTTTCAGCTCTCTTGCCTACCGAAGCTTGCACTTCATTTAGTGTAGGGCTTACTATTATTGTTGGATGTGATACGGAGATGGGTGAAGGTGACCTAATTGGCTCCAAGTCTTGGTCCGTATCACCAATGGTTGGAGTAACTGTTTGGCAGACGACAGGAGTCGAAGTCCTAGATCTAGTTACTCGTTGGGTTGGCGGAGTCTGAATCATCTCATTGGGCATATATCATGTTCTCTTTGGAGAATGTTCTGGAGATGATTCAGTTGCTGATGAATCGGTGTCGCTGCTATCCTCAGGTGTAGTTGATAGGGTAGGTTCAATCCTAAGAGGACTAGGTTCCCTGATCCTCACAGGTTGAGCTTGTTGTGCTACCCTAGGGCGTTTGAGGTTTATCCTAAGTGGATGATTAGTTGGCCCATGTGGTTGTACTATAGGTTCCTCTACAACCTCTGGGGCTGGAACCGCGGCTGGTTCAACTTGTTCTTGTTGTACTGGGTTCGGAAGAGGTATACCTACCGCCTCAAAAGAAGAACGCATTCGAGCGTCTTGGGGATCAGCTAGCCTCACTAGCCAATTTGGAATAGACGCAGTGAATTGATTGTCAGAAATCACCGGGGTATTCATCTTTAACTCCCCAAATCTCTTAATCTGTAATCCATGTATACCCGGTACAAAAATATTTGCATTTCTGCAAGCATTTATAGCATCATGGATAAAAATACTGAAAAACCTTTCAGAAGGAATGTAAGAACTCCTTGTTTTATCTACTTGAGCTTGAACCAGATCCCATAAGAGTTTTGCATAATCTGGGTTTTCCACTCGTGTGAATGAGTAGAAAAGCTTAAGCATTGGTACTGTCAAGCTGTCTGATCCACTCCTTGTCATTAGTAGACATCTGTTAATGATCGAGAAGATCACATACCACTGGGAGTGTAAGTATTTCTTTTGAAATTTCGCCGCAGGAACATTAGTGTCTCCAGCATATCCAAGTTGGAATACTGAATTCATCATCTGTTGAGTAGATGGAAAAGCAGGAGCATTTTTCACTAGAGGAAACTGAAATATCCTCCTAAAGTCAGCTTTTGTAATTCTCCTCAATCCTTGTACCCCTCTCAGCTCAAATTCAAATCTAGCAGGGTCTCCCTGTGGATTGGCAGCAGTAGGTTGTGTAGACTCTACAAACTTGATTGTTCGATTAAGAAGACTCAAGTCTGTTACAGGTACACTGACAGTTGAGCTTAGAGCAAGCCATAAAGTATGCCTCTCTAGAATAGCAGTCCAGTAATTGCAAGGGATGTTGGTTTCAGAATTGATGAAGTGATTATTCGCCATTTAGCTGTATAAATAAGAAATAGAAGACCACAAGATGTTATCATAAAACACATATCTCTATTCTTATTTCCTTTGAAAACCTTTGTATTTTTCAGATTTTTTAATTTTTATGGATTTTCGAAGTTATAAAAATCATTTATTCCAATTATGTACAAATCATTTGACAATCATGATATTCATAAGAATTTTAACAGAATACACAATTATCATGTATAATTAAATATGTAACATAAAGAATCTGAACAACACTTAGTCAATTTTCAACACAAATTAAGCAGATTCGGTATTCATGAAAATTTCAGATTTGGTCACCAAATTTGCTTGAGTTTTTCATTTCAATGATTGAGAATAAACATGTTAAGTGTTTCATGTAAAAAAAACAAATTGTTTCAAAGTACCAAATACCAAACTTGATATCAAGCCAAGAACAGATTCGGTAACTTCAAAATTCACAGACAATCACTCAAACATGCATATTCAGTCTCATATCATACAAAATTATAACCATAATTAATTAACAACTCACTTAAATCAGGAAAACATGTTAATAGTTTGAACAGACTCGGTACTGTAGCATGAACACATTCGGTATATACAGAATCTATTAAACAATCAATTAATCATGCAATCTGACTCGGTCAATTGATAGATCAATCAATTTAACACCGATTAGACAAGATTTCATGTCAATCAACCTAATTTATTGAGTTTAATCTAAGATTAAAGATTTCAGACTCAAATTCGGTATACTCAACAATTATTCAAAACTAAGTGTCATAATATGTTGTTATTGATCTTTTCTGGTTTATATTCATTCTTTTATCTCAAATCTACAATATGTGTATCTTAAACTTGATTAAAACGAAGAAATACCAATGATTTGAAGATAGAAAAGGACGGATTCGGTAGATTAGGCAGATTCGGTAAGTTTAATCAGATTCGGTATGCAATTAACTCAAAGTGAGAGAAGGTTTGACTTTGACCCTCCTATTTATAGATACCGAATACATTTAAAATCATGGGTTTACCGAATGGGCCAATTTTACCGAATGCAGTCCATTTTCAAAATTTAATCAATTTGACTTCAAATATTGACAAATCTTTATCAAGGATTTTACAAGCTTTTCACATTTTCAATGAAAAACATTTCTGAGACAATTTTTGAAAACTTAGAACTTACCGAATCTGCACTGTTGTCAGATTCGGTATAATGCTAAAAATAGCAATTATTCAGTAAAAATTCAATTCTTTTTGGATTTTAACTTTCCCAATTTTTATGAATTTTCTCAAAACAAGATTTGTACTTTAAAGACTTTGAATTATGTACAAAGTACAAATCTTCAGTGATACCAATTGTTAAACCGGGTTGTATACTGAGATGTATACAAGCCTTAGTGAATTATTTCAGATTTAAAATAAAGAATTTATGAATTCACTTTTGAAAAATCAATTTCTTTTTATTTTTTTCCTTTTTTCTCCCCTCAAAATGTGATGTATAATTAAGTAAATCAGCATTTTGATTTGTCCCAAGAAAATGTATTAACTCCCCCTTGAAATAGGATATCAATTAGTTACCTCCCCCTTTCGTAACTATTGAAACAATAAACCCAGGAAGTTAGTAGAAAAATAAAAGCTCCCCCTTGAAAGAAAGTTTCTAAAGCATAAGGGATCATTTGCTCCCCCTAGAAAGTATATACTCCCCCTCAACACAAGATTCCAAGAATAAGTCCCAATAGAGCTAAGGAATGTCAAGCACTATATTCTACCATGCCAATTTCTTTTATCAAGAACTTTAGCCTAAGTTCATCTAAGGGTTTAGTGAACATGTCCACTAATTGCACTTTGGTAGGCACAAAGTAAAACTCTACATCCCCTTTTTCTACATGGTCCTTAATGAAATGATAACGAATATCTATGTGTTTAGTCTTAGAATGATAGACCGGGTTGCTAGTTATTGCAATAGCACTTTGTGAATCACAGTAAATTGGGGTCTTAGAAATCCTAAAGCCATAGTCCAAAAGTTGAGTTTGCATCCACAGAACTTGTGAACAACAGTGAGCTGTAGCAATATACTCACACTCAGCTGTTGATAAGGACATACAGTTCTGCTTTTTGGATGACCAACCGAATAGTCTATTTCCCAACATCTGAATTGATCCAGATGTGATTTTTCTATCAACATGACAACCGCCATGATCAACATCTATGTAAGCATTGAGATTGAAATCGAATCTATGAGGATACCAGATTCTAAGGTTAGGTATACCTTTTAGGTACTGAAAAATTCTAACCACTGCTTTGGAGTGTGACTTCTTAGGGTTTGATTGAAAGCGAGCACAGACCGTTACAGCAAGTGTAATGTCTGGTCTGCTCGCAGTTAAGTACATTAATGAACTAACCATGCTTCTATAAAGCGTAACATCAAATGGTTCCCCATTAGTATCAGTATCGAGTAATGTCCTCATTGGAGTTGTCATTGGTTTTAAAGCAGTCATTTTAAAATGTTTTAGCATATCATTGATATACTTTGTTTGAATGATAAAAATTCCGTTTGGTAATTGTTTTACTTGTAACCCCAAGAAGAAATTAAGCTGGTCAAGCATGCTCATTTCGAATTTGTTGGCCATAAGGTCACCAAATTCTTTGCTTAAGGCCGGGGGGTGGAACCAAAAATAATGTCATTAACATAAATTTGAACCAAGAGAATGCGACCGTTGTTTTTACGGATGAAGAGTGTTGTATCAATCATTCCACAAGAAAAGCCATTATCAAGTAAGTACTTTGTCAAGGTCTCATACCATGCACGCGGTGCTTGCTTTAGACCATACAAAGCTTTCTCCAAGTAATAGACGTGGTTTGGATGAATGGGATCGACAAAGCCTTCTGGTTGATCAACATAAACTTTCTCTTAAAGATGACCATTCAGAAAAGCAGTTTTGACATCCATTTGAAATACCGTGAACTTCATATGAGAAGCAAATGCAAGAAATAGGCGAATATCCTCAATCCTTGCAACCGGAGCAAACATTTCATCATAATCAATACCCTCTTATTGTCGGTATCCCTTAACCACAAGACGTGCCTTATTTCGAACCACAATTCCTTCAGGATCCTTCTTGTTCTTGAAAATTCACTTAACCCCTATTGGTCGTTGACCCGTTGGTCTTGAAACTAATCGCCATACTTTTAACCGTTCAAATTGATTGATCTCTTCTTGCATTGCTACCACCCAGTTCGGATCTAGTAAAGCTTGAGTAACCGTTATTGGTTCAATCTTACTAAGAAGGCAGTATATAGACACATATTCCGAGTAGCCCTTCGAGTTGAAACTGGAGCAGATGCATCACCAATGATAAGATCTATCGGATAACTTTTATTCCATCAGTTGTTATGTGGAAGAGATTGTACATCAGTGGTATCCATTGAAACATCAACCGTTGTTGACGTTGAGCTATGATCCTCTTGTGCTGATGTAACATTTTCTAATGGATTCATTTGAGTATCTGGAGAAACAACTGGAGTTGTATTAATGGATGAATCTTGAATTGGTTCAAGATTATCATTGGGAGGTGGGAAGGAGGATGAAGAAACAACAGGTAAATCAGTTGGTGTTGAATCTTCATCAAAGAGACTTGGTTGATGAAAGGACCCGTCCATATTACTATAAACACAGTACGTTATTCATTGGTCCTATAGCGAGGTATTTGACCTCTATATGATACGTTTTAGAAAAATATTGCATTCGTTTCATTAAAAAGCACACCATTATTATACATAATGCATGTTTTAAACAATTGAGGGATTATTTAAGGAATAATCCCCATAATACAGCGGTTTTCAAATACTACACACTTGACATAACAGTCAAATATAATACATGACAAAGGTTTTATTGAATGCAACATTTCATTTAAACAAAAGCATGAGACTCCATGCACAGCTTGCTCAGATAATGCAACAGCGGAAGACTTTCTTAAGGACCTGAGAATAAACATGCTTAAACAGTCAACACAAAGGGTGGTGAGATATATAGGTTTAGCATCGATATAAATATAGACCACAAGATTTCATAGTTATAAATATATGTACACTTGCAAGTGTATAAAAGTATTCTATAAGTTATTGAGCGCTTTGGTAACCCTACTTAACTATTAATGTAGCATATTCTCTTTATTATGAAATCTCCCTACACTGTACCAAGCGTAGTAAAAACGAAGTACTATGCAATCGTTTACGATACTAGAGCGACTAGCCCGGTTGGGGTTGTCAAACCCGATAGATCTATCAATAGGATTCGCGCTTACATGTTCTTACAACATGTAAATATTAATTACCAAGCTATTAGGGAAGATATGCAAGGTGGTACAACTCAACATAGAATATATTTTAAGTACTTGTGTCCATGGTGTAAAACATAAAATGCATGTATTCTCATCTCAAAATATTTTTAGAGTTTAAAAATGGACTATATACTCACTGTCGTAAAAGTATAGTTTCAACAACTTTTCAACTTATTAAAATATAGCCGACGTCCTTGGATTCACGAACCTATAATAATAATAGCGATTCAGATAATAATACATGTGAATAAAATAAAACAAGTTCGTAGAATACTTATATATTAATTTTTAACATTTTTATGTTAGTAGTCCTTTGTTAGTAGTCCAAAATAGTCCGAAATGTCCAACAGTCCAATAATCGGTATATATATAATCTTAGAATTACTCCACGATGTATTGTATACGTATTGTCTTTGCATCAACCTAGAGACGTATTGTGTACATATTGTCTTAGGATTTATCAAAACGTATTGTATACTTATTGTCTTAGGATTTATCAAAACGTATTGTATACTTATTGTCATGGAATGTACCAAGATTATTATATATATATATATATATATATATATATATATATATATATATATATATATATACAATCTCGAAATTAACTAAGATTATTATATTTTGTTTTACTAATGATAACATGTCCAAATATATATATATATATATATATATAGGATATAGGAAAAGTTAGCAAGGATATGGTTAATATAGTTTTTACAATATAAATTTCGTCCATACAACGTTAATTTTAGCAGATTTTGTTTTGCTCGCCAAATATTCATTACAACTCCGTTTAAAGTGAATCAAATTGCTATGGATTCCTTAAGAAGTTAATTTTTCAAAAAAAATTCGAAAAGGTCAGCCCATGTATTAATATTCAGAGTTTTACCCTCTTTTTATGCCGGTGGACAGATTTGGAAGAATCCCGGCACCCACCCAATATATGATTTTTGATAAAATACTTCCACTTTGTCTAAAATCATGAAAAAAAATACTGGAAGTCTTATTTACATATATTAACATATTTCCAAAGTCTTAACCTCGAACTCAAAGTCTAAGATAGGTTTTTAATTCCCAACCCAAAACAGCCCGCTTTTTATCGAATGGAGATTAAACGATATATGTTAAGTTTCAAGGTGTTCTTCATATGTACAAGTTATAAGTTCTTATATTAACTTAATATAACATCATAATACATATAAATAAGTGTTATTAGAGTTAATTTAGAAAGATTAGATTAGTTTTTCAAATAAGTTTAGAATCAACTAAAATATGTTCTAGTTTATAAATTCTTATATAGATAGCTATAAACATATGAATTGAATAAGAATTTAGGCAAGGTTAATACCTTGATTTTGAAGCTTGAACTTGCTAGAAATAGATGAAGAACAAAGGAAGGGATACTAGAAGTAGAGAGATTATGTGTGTGTAAGTAAACATGAAGTAAAAATTAGAAAATGAAATGGTAAAAATTTAATCAAATATGGTGTCTTTATATACTAGTTGTAATTTGTCATTTTGTGAAAAATATCTAGTATAAGTTAAAAACCATTAGGTCATGCATGACATATTATTCCATTATTGAAAATTTCTATTGGTATATACCAATTGTAAGTACTTCTAGAAGCTGCGTATAATGCACGTAAAAATACCGTATAAATACGATTAGGATTTTTGATGAAATTGAATGTGAATATGAGTATAGCTATCTTTGTTGAGTACAAGATGTTAATATATGTATTTAAGTCTTTCAAAAGTGTATTAATACATCTTAATACAATACATATATATTCATTTTAACATAAGGGTTATTACGTCGTTAAATGTTACATATATATATTGTTTCAAAACCCTTAAGTTAGTAGTCTCAATTTATATATAAAACCCATTATTAATATACTTAATGAGATACTTAACTATCATATATTCAAGTTATATATAATCCATATATCCATATATATATATATATATATATATATATATATATATATATATATATATATATATATATACATAAGTATATGTTTAATACAAGTTATGACGTTCGTGAATCGTCGAACAAATGGTTGGTCAATTGTTTGTATGAAACTTATTTCAAAAGTTTTGAAACTTGTCAAAATTTATCGCTTATCATGTCGGAATAATGTTATAAATATAAAGATTAAGTTTAAATTTTGGTCGGAAATTTTCGGTTCATCACAGTACCTACCCGTTAAAGAAATTTCGTCTCGAAATTTGATTGGGATCATCATGGCTGACAATAAGTATGTTTTCATGACGCATAAGAGCTGAAAATTAGAGTTTTATCATCATTGGGTAATATAGATAAATCAATTTGATTTTGTGAAGAGTAGAGTGAAGCTATCGCAAAAGAGTGAAAATGAGTAAATACATGTTCGTCTTATCCGGTGACATAGCCACGGTTGATTTTTGGAATTCAAGGAATTTTAGAAGAAAATCTTCGAAATCTAAACAAGATTTGATTCTTCGGAAATTAAGGAAATTATGATCCTCTTCGAATTAATGCGATAACCCATCTTGATTTCTCTGTTGGATATTTCACTATAAATCCACCTCCTTCGTTTCCTTACAAGTCACACCTTCAATTCTTTCTCCCTCAACTCATATTTTAAAGTATTCGTGAATATGCTTCATCCAGTGTTAATTCTTGATATACTCCTCACTTTCATATCTGTCGTTCTTCTTTTTCATCTTGCTCTGGAAGAATCTATTTACTTCTACTATACTCTTGGTTTTATAGTGTTCCTAGTTCTCCCGTGTCTTTATATTGCTATATGTATTGATATATACGGTTTATAGTTTCTGAGTTGTTGGGTTTTATATCTTCCCTTATATTTCGATGTCCCTGCTTCTGTCTTCTATAATCATTGTCATCCCCAGTTAATGCTCTCTTTTATTTGCTGCGATTTATACTCCAATTTCTGTTTCGGAGCTTTGTCCTTTCGTTTCTTCTTCTTGCGATTAAGCACCGCTTGTAATGGTCCAGAATTCACAGATATAAATTTCGAAATGAACATTGTTAATGTTCTAAGAAAGAAATGGTAATGGCACGATTCTGATTTGTTAAATTATCAGAATACCCTGAAAAAGACCGAATCATTAAGAAATATTTTCTTGATATTTTAAGGGTTAAATAGAATACAAGAGTCGTGTAACATAGCACATGATAATGTTATGATCTGTGAATCATCACGTTCCATTTAGAAACTCAGCATGACTTACTGTAATATAATCACGTTGATCAAGTGTCATTATATTATACTAACTCATGCATCAGTTCCCAACACTACTTCAAAAACATTCATATTTCAAACTCGAAGGTTTCAGAATTTAAAAACTAAAATAGTTTCCCTTCTGATGTAACACTGATATTGCGAAGAGATAAAAGATTTCAGATAAGAATAGTTATGAAAATATCTTCAGAAATATGGAGGATATTTATAATGAAAGATATGATGATATCTTAGAATTTCTAATAACAGAGGATGATGAAGAATATTGTCCGCAAGGGTTTAGAGTCAGGAGTAAGGTATTCGTTAATGACTTCGGTAGGCACTAAATCACTTGGATCCTTTGCAGGAAGATTTAGTCTTTGTGACTTGTCTACAGCTTCCTTCATACTTTGCTCAATCCGTTTTCCAGTTCTAAACCTTCTCTTTTTCTGAGTTTTGCCAATGCACTACTCTTTATCATCAAACTTTTGACTGTTAAAGTCATCAATAGTTTTCGCTGCTTTATTAGCTTTCTCAAAATTTAAAGAACTGATTTGTAGACTAGAGTGCTTTTCAGAATTTCAGATTGAAAGATCATAATTCTAAGAGATAAATGTTATATGTATACATATAACTGTTGATGTAGAAACGCCGCGAGATTCAAAATACTGATTTGCTGATTTCCCGGTACTTGATATGGCAATTATTGTTACAAGATGTAGATGAGTACCTGATAAAGTTTCAATGAATAAGTATCATGATTATTCGGAGAGGCTTAAAGATCAATGAAGTTGCTGATAAGTTTTCTGCTAATGTGGCAAGATATGAAAGGTTCCCCGGTAACAATGACGAAGGGTAATCGTTATAGTAAGGCTTATTCGAATAAACAATTGAAGGTGATTTGCTGGAGCTGTGACAAAACTGTCTATTTTGAAAAGAGATTGAAAAGTTGTTTTAGCTAGTAGATGCCAAAGGGTCTGACATGGATACGTGTTAAACTATGACTTTGGTTTCGAGGGTTTTTCAGGTACATAACTGTGGGTAATATGTGGTTGGATCATCATCTCGATTGCTCATTATTTAGAGTGTCTTCAGGAATTTCGGAGGGTTTGAACACGGATTGTAATCGTTAATATACATATGATGTTCTAGCACAGTTTTGAAGTCAAAGTATAGCTTTGAAAGATGTAGGAATCTAAGAGTGATGTCTTCTGTTAAATCTTGACTTGGATTTTGATTTGTCAAAATTAGAATATGTAATCAAATTTGGATGAAAATGGTTGTTTTGATTTCTATGAAAAAATGTATATTGTTGTGAAAGTAGTGAGTATAGTTGATGATTTGCTGAATCAGAATCTAAGGATATAACATATTGATTGTGAATTTTTATATATCTCTCGGGTATTACCTACCCGTTAAAAAAAATTTCACATGTAATGTTTTGTACCAGAGAATTTTATTACAATCTTTATGAAAATATATGTATATTTTCTTTAGATGTAATACAGATTTGATGAGTTAAGTTCATTTGATCTTAGGCTGGAATTAGAAATGAATAATCTCTAACATTAGAGATTACATAATTGCCACAGAGTGTTTCTCCAATGAAGTTATAGATTAATACTTCATCGGTTATTGTTGTTGGTACTCCTTGGTATCTATGGTGAGTGTGATGTTGATGCTCGAGGTACAGATTGTGATGTTGAGGTGTGGGATGCGGATGTTGTTATTGGTGGTGGTGATGGTATTGTTGTTGCTGGTGCCGCTGCTGGTGTTTGTAACCTTTGTACCATATTCTCCAAAGCCATTACCCGAGTGCGAAGCTCACCGACTTCTTCTATTACCCCGGGATGATTGGTGGTTCGGACGAGTGGGTGAATAAGATCTAGAGTGTGAGATAATATATAATCGTGACGAGACACTCTGGAAATGAGAGAGAAAATGGTGTCTCGAACAGGTTCACCGGTAAGTGCTTCAGGTTCTTCACCAAGAGGGCAATGTGGTGGATGGAAGGGATCACCTTCTTATTGTCTCCAATGATTAAGTAGACTACGAACCCATCCCCAATTCATCCAAAATAGATGATGGCTAATTAGTTTATCCATTCCGGTCACACTGCTTTCGGAGCTCGAATGAATCTCCATATCGGAATTCGAGGGACTTGAACTAGTGGAGAGTTCCATTTCGTACGATTGAATAAAGGATTTTTCAATATGAAATGATTTCTGGCTATCGGATGGTATTCTAATTACATAGAATATCTATATATATAGAGCAAAAGATTTCATGGATTACGGAGGAATTTACGGAATATGTTAGGCAAAGTTTACAGTAACACATACGCTAAGATATGAATTAGCAGATACACTAAGATATGAATTTCGTCTATACACTATTCATGCAATCAATGCAGTAAGATGTGTCTAGACTAAGAATGATAAGCAGGTAATTTTCTAAGGGTGATAAGCAGATGATTTCTGACTAGAAATGATAAGCAAAACTTTTTGACATGCAGTTAAGGTCGAAGTCCAGACTCACTAATGCATCTTAATAACTATCCGTTAGACACACTAATGCAAGACCTGGTTCGCTGATACCAACTGAAAGGACCCGTCCATATTGCTATAAACGTAGTACTTTATTCATTGGTCCCATAGCGAGGTATTTGACCTATATATAATACGTTTTAGAAAAATATTTCATTCGTTTCATAAAAAGCACACCATTATTATACATAATGCATGTTTTAAACAATTGAGCGATTATTTAAGGAATAATCCCCATAATACATCGGTTTTCAAATACTACACACTTGACATAACAGTCAAATATAATACATGATAAAGGTTTTATTGAATGCAACATTTCATTTAAACAAAAGCATGAGACTCCATGCACAGCTTTCTCAGATAATGCAACAGCGGAAGACTTTCTTAAGGACCTGAGAATAAACATGCTTAAACAGTCAACACAAAGGTTAGTGAGATATATAGGTTTAGCATCGATATAAATATAGACCACAAGATTTCATAGTTATAAATATATGTACACTCGCAAGTGTATAAAAGTATTCTATAAGTTGTTGAGCGCTTTGGTAATCATACTTAACTATTAATGTAGCATATTCCCTTTATTATGAAATCTCCCTACACTGTACCAAGTGTAGTAAAAATGAGATGCTATGCAACCGTTTACGATACTAGAGCGACTAGCCCGGTTGGGGTTGTCAAACCCGATAGATCTATCAATAGGATTCGCGCTTACATGTTCTTACAACATGTAAATATTAGTTACCAAGCTATTAGGGAAGATATGCAAGGTGACACAACTCAACGTAGAATATATTTTAAGTACTTGTGTCCATGGCGTAAAACATAAAATGTATGTATTCTCATCTCAAAATATTTTTAGAGTTTAAAAATGGGACTATATACTCAATGTCGTAAAAGTATAGTTTCCACAAGTTTTCAACTTATTAAAATATAGCCGACGTCCTTGGATTCACGAACCTATAACAATAATAACGATTCAGATAATAATACATGTGAATAAAAATAAAACAAGTTCGTAGAATACTTATATATTAATTTTTAACATTTTTATGTTAGTAGTCCTTTGTTAGTAGTCCAAAATAGTCCGAAATGTCCAACAGTCCAATAATCGGTATATATATAATCTTATAATTACTCCACGATGTATTGTATACGTATTGTCTTTGCATCAACCCAGAGATGTATTGTATACGTATTGTCTTAGAATTTATCAAAACGTATTGTATACTTATTGTCTTAGGATTTATCAAAATGTATTGTATACTTATTGTCATGGAATGTACCAAGATTATTATATATATATATATATATATATATATATATATATATATATATATAATCTCGGAATTAACTAAGATTATTATATTTTGTTATACTAATGATAACATGTCCAAATATATATATATATATATATATATATATATATATATATATATATATATAGGAAAAGTTAGCAAGGATATGTTTAATATAGTTTTTACAATATAAATTTCGTCCATACAACGTTAATTTTAGCAGATTTTGTTTTGCTCGCCAAATATTCATTACAACTCTGTTTAAAGTGAATCAAATTGCTATGGATTCCTTAAAAAGTTAATTTTTCAAAAACAATTCGAAAAGGTCAGCCCATGTATTAATATTCAGAGTTTTACCCTCTTTTTGTGCCGGTGGACAGATTTGGAAGAATCCCGGTACCCACCCAATATATGATTTTTGATAAAATACTTCCACTTTGTCTAAAATCATGAAAAAAATACTGGAAGTCTTATGTACGTATATTAACATATTTCCAAAGTCTTAGCCTCGAACTCAAAGTCTAAGATAGTTTTTTAATTCCCAACCCAAAACAGCCCGCTTTTTACCGAATGGAGATTAAACGATATATGTTAAGTTTCAAGGTGTTCTTCATATGTACAAGTTATAAGTTCTTATATTAACTTAATATAATATCATAATACATATAAATAAGTGTTATTAGAGTTAAGTTAGAAAGATTAGATTAGTTTTTCAAATAAGTTTAGAATCAACTAAACTATGTTCTAGTTTATAAATTCTTATATAGATAGCTATAAACATATGAATTGAACAAGAATTTAGGCAAGATTAATACCTTGATTTTGAAGCTTGAACTTGCTAGAAATAGATGAAGAACAAATGAAGGGATACTAGAACTAGAGAGAGTATGTGTGTGTAAGTAAACATGAAGTAAAAATTAGAAAATGAAATGGTAAAAATTTGATCAAATATGGTATCTTTATATACTAGTTGTAATTTGTCATTTTGTGAAAAATATTTAGTATAAGTTAAAAACCATTAGGTCATGCATGACATATTATTCCATTATTGAAAATTTCTATTGGTATATACCAATTGTAAGTACTTCTAGAAGCTGCGTATAATTGATGTGTGCAGCGGTGTATACGAAATACTATTATTTTTATTACGAAATACGATACAAATTACAAAAGTTTTAATTAGTTATTTACAAATGGGATATACCTAAACTCTGCTACAACACTATAGGCAGTGTACCTAATCGTAGAGTAGTATAGTTTTTAGTAAGTCCGGTTCGTTCCACAGGGAGACGGCTTATTTTACACTATATTTTTATATAACTATATTTGTACAAAATATAAATATATATTACAATTCTTATTATTAAAAAAGGGGGTTTTATCGTTTAATGACTGGTTTGTCGATTTTATATTTTAAGCGAAGAGTAAAGTAAATGACGATATTTAACTAACGATAAAATAAATAAAAATAATTAAAATAACAATAAATAAAAGTACGAGGAAATATGAAATAAAATATATTATGCTTATTTAAACTTCCGTACTCATGATGTTTGACGTTTTGATTTTAATTTATTACCCTGGGTTAATTGTTCTTTGTCCTGGATTATTTGATATGTCCATCTGGTTTTGTCCATAATAGTCCAACGGTCATAATTATAAAGTGCGAGGGTCTTCGCCAAATTAACCTTATACCCGAAGTCAAATATTCCAACTAATTGGGGACTTAAACTGTAATAAGGTTTTAATACATTGTTAATGATTACACCAGGTTATCGACTATGTGTAACCCAAGGTTTTAATACTTTATTAACAATTACACCAATTTACCTTGAATGTAATCCACCCCTATTTTAATAAGTCCATTGACTATTAATCCATCCCCGTGTCCAGTCAAATGAACAATTATTAGTATTTATAAATATCCCGCTCACCGTACCCGATCAAGCGTATGTGGTTATATTATAAATACGTCAAATTATAAATCTCTATATTAAATTAACGAGATATCATTTAGTTAATATAAAGTCTATTAATAGCCCATAGTCCAATTTCCACAAGTGTTGGTCTTTTGTCCAAACCCCAATTATGGTCCAAAGCCCAATAACCCCGTCTTAATATTTAGCCCAACATAACGATTACTTCGGCTCAAATAAGCATAATAATAACTTAAATATGAGACATTAATTTAAAAAGGATGAACATAGCTTATAGTTGTTATTAATCGCGTAGTGTTACACAGACAGAACTCCGACTTTAAAACCGATAAAATAACCGTTACCTAACCCAAACTAACTAATATAAAACTAAACTATATATATATATATATATATATATATATATATATAAATATATATATATATATATATATATATTATATATCATTGAGGAGAGAAAGATGGATATGGTGTAAATATTTCGTCGAATTACATCGCCTTTTATAGTGGGATTTGGGTCCCGGTGTGCTCCGCGAGTGCGGAGGTTTTGTACCTTACAGCTCGGCGAGTGCGGAGCTTCGAATTCCAGCTCACGCAGAAATTGGATCCTAACATGCCGACGTTTATTTATTTAATATATATATATATATATATATATATATATATATATATATATATATATATATATATATATATATATATATATAATTTACATAATTAATTATATATTATATTATATTTATGTGCATAGTTAATTTTTGATTTTAGCTCCATTGAGTGGCACGTTGATAGTTGGTTCATGTCTCGGTTCCGGATTTTTGAACGTCCTTTCGTACGCTTAGATATCTTGTACTTTGCGTTTCGCGGCTTGTACTCTTGTCATTTTTGACGTTTCTCATCAATAAATTGAACCACTTGGATTGTATCTTGTACATTTGAGCTTTTTGGTCATTTGTGCCTTCAAATCGTCATTTTCTTCTTTTGTCTTCGCACTTATTTATTTAAACGATTATTACATAAAAATAGAACAATAGTAACTAAAAGCTTTACATATTGAAAGGATATTGATACTAAATATATGTTCATTTAGAGCACTATCAAATATCCCCACACTTGAACGTTGCTTGTCCTCAAGCAATACAGAACTTGAAATTAAATCACACTTCACTCGAATAACTTTTTTTTATTCTCACACTTTGTACAACAGTGATTTTAATACGACGGTATAAACAATGATAGTAACGATGTGGTTTACAGTCCTACATGACTTATAAAAATTTAGATCCTTTAAGGAAATTGGATCTTTATGAAAACATTTGATCTTTTGAAAATTCAAGCTAGATTTTACCCTAGACAAGTTTTCCGGAATAACCCTTCACCGGTGTTTGCAAAAATGTTTTTGTGGGTTTTGTGGGTTTCAGATTTTAAAATTTTAGCTCAAAACTCGTGGTTTTGTGTCACCCACTTGCTAACCTTGTATTAGGAAAGCAACACGTCTAGTATACTTGCTCCGTATATTACCTTTCAGTAAACTACCGTCCGGTTGTAAAGGAAAGCGTTGAACAAGTAACTGTTAAGGCAATGTTTAATGACATGCAGATAATCATGGTCCACAACGTGTCGGATACAATTACTATCCTTTGTAGGAGAAATAGTAAAGATCACCCTATAATTTTTCGGTCTGGCACAAGGTCCTGTCTTCGATCATATATGCAATCACCGTTCTTACGGTTGACATCCAATTTGGTTCAGGTGACCTAATGAATTCCAGGTAAATTCCTAGGATTTTACGTTCAATGGTAATGAACGCATTGAAAATAGGTTTTCAGAAAAACAAATCGGTTTTAATTTGATCAAAATATTTTCTCGTTCAAGCTCGAGTTTAGATATCATTGAATTCCATGAGTTTGTAATTCTCAATCTTTAAGGTCAATCTCAAGGATTGAGTAATATCAGGCTTAAAAGCTGATTTTTAATCTTTAAGAAGATTATCCTTTCCGGGGGTCTGATTCATTAGTCTTATCAGGCTAATTTTCACGGCGCCCTCCCCATTTTACGAGACAGATCCTCTCATGTTTAGGATAAGTCTGACCACTTGGCGACCCTGTTTAATGCTGAGGTCCGTGGATTTCCTGCTGATTTTAGAGATGACTTTTCTAGATATTTTGTCAACCTACAGCTGGTCTGGACGACAACTTCCCGACCTAGATCAAGAAGTACGTGTCTTTTTGGGAAGACTTTACTTCCTTTTAATGATGGAATTGATTCATCGTGTAGATCCATCTTTCTTTCGAATATATTACAGTAAATCAGGTAAAACTGTTAATTTTGTCCAAAACAAAAGCACCTGCAATAACTTTGAAGAAATATGTGATAAATAGTTTTTAATTGAATAACTTGGTACATTCTCCTCACACTTGGCTTTTATTTATCTCTTTCTTTGCCTTTTTATTCTCCTCTTTTCCATTTTAAATAAATTCAAGCATTTTAGGTTGTTTCTCAATTTATGTCCTTTCTGAGGTAGCGATAATTTCGGTATTAACACCTAGTTTTCATCGTTCATAAATATGTATAAACATGATTTTGAATTTATTTAGTTGAAAATTTTTCAAATTTTCACAAAATTTGGCAAATAAACTAAGTGTAAACCCGAGAGAATTTATTACCCTTCCCCACACTTGAGATCATGCAATGCCCTCATTTGCATGAAATCAGACTATAATTTTAAATTCATGAGGGTGATTAGTGTAGAAAAGTGATTAAAAACACCCAGTTTGTAATTACAAAGCTCGTCGAATGATAGATGGTGCACCTCATCGTTCATTCCTTTTATTGTTTTATCACACATATTTTTCTTCAAAAAATGGTTGCTTTTCTGAACTATTTGCTAATCTTTGAAAATGTGTATTTTACCCTAACTTATCATGCATGTTCATTAACGAGTTATGTACTAACTCGAACCCCTAATTTAATGTTAAGTGGGGTTAGACTTCCCCACACTTAGCTGACGACATGTGAAGTCGGTAGAATAAGTTCCAAAAATTAAAATTTTGAGCCAGTTATTTACATCTCGGGTGGTGTATAATATATCAATGGGTTTAAAGTTTAGACCCACCCGATCGTCACTACTTAATTCCTTTTTAATTTTAGCTTTTAGTAAATGCAAATGTCTCTTTTCTTGTTCTTGGTCAAATGGATCGTTATACACTGACATACATATTTCTTTAGGGTGGACAATTCCTAATATTTCCTTCCGTTCATTCTCGAGATCAAAGTTTTCACCTCTATTACCCAATTGGGTAAAATTTGAGGTGTCGTTATCTATTACAGCTCGTAGTTCATCTTCGGTAGATGACTCGTCTATTGAGAATATTGGGCTGAAAGGTTGTGGAATGGTGAATTTCGGGATCGAAGCAAATTCTTCTTCTTTAACGGTCCTAATCGGTCCCACCACTTTGGTCTCAGGGGTAAAATTTTCAACGTTATCGTTTTTCCAAGAGTACCAATTTGTCACCCTTACTTCTTCTTTATCCATTGATGGATCGATGATTTCGTCGGTAGAGGTTAATGTGTCGGTATGTTGTGAAATTGGTAAAAACAAATAAAAAGTATCATCGGGATAATTGGTGATTTCGGAGCTCTCGAATTCATCAATATTCGATGATATGGGATTTTTTTTTGTACAATACTCCTCAGATTAACAGGTGTGTAATCTGATAGAGTTTCAGCTTGCCTATTTGTGAACTCTCTCATTTATTCATTTTGAGCGTCAAGTTCTTCAAGTTTGATTTTCATAGAATCTAAAAAATTTTCAGACGCATAATTTTCCTCGTCCTCTGGTTATTGAGTTTGATATATTCTTGGGAATAATCCCAATTTGAATTGTATTCCTCATAATCATTCCATTCAGGTTCCATGGGTGCATAATTTTCCATGGGAACGTAATAATAACATTCCCATGTTGAGTGATAATTTCCACAGATTTCACAACCAGTTATTGATTCGTCATTCGTGATCCAAGATTGACCGAACGAATTGTCATCAACACTCGTTTGAGAATATTGATTTAATTGATTTTGGATTTCAAAAAGAGTTTCCATAGCCTTGTTTTCAAAATTTTCCATTTTATTGCAATGGCCAAATTTTAGCTACAATGTGGTGCATTCACTAATTATCCTATTAGATATAAAACTAAAAATTATATATAAGTTATCAAATTAATAGACTTTTCTGCTTTTGTCCATGTTTCGAATAGCCAAAAGATGCAGCAGAGAGCCAGGATCCTTTAAATTGGAAAATCCACAACTCAACCAGTAACAAATCCAACTATTACTACGAAGCAGAAAATTTTGGATGTCTATTAATTCAATCGCTTACAATAATTTTTCGTCGAAATTTAAAGAAATTTAAAGAAAATTCTATGTCCTAAAAACTAGAGCGTAGAAATGAAAAATAAAAAGCGCGTCGAAAAACATTGAAAAATAAAAATAAAAAAGAAAAACGTCCAAACTTAAAAGTCTAAAAATCAAATCTAAAAAGTTGCGCCTAAAGGTATTAAAACTTAAATGCAATTCTATTTCGAAAACGGCAATTACTTAAAAGGCACTAAAATATATAAACGGCGTCGCAAAATTCTAAAGCGCCTAAATCTTAATTCTAAAGAAAAAGCACTTAAGGGATTTTACGGCAAAGCCTAAAGATCTAGAAATACTACGGCAAAATACTAAACTTAAAACTATATTTACGAACGAAATGATTAAAAAGATACAAATAATAAAAAGATATATTATAAAAATGATAAAAATAAAATTTTATATAAAAATATTATTTTAGAGAATATTAGTCTAAATAATTAATACAAATAATTAAAACTTAATATTGCTAAATATATTAAAACTAGATTTAAATATATTAATTAATAAAAACCCTAATTAGGTTAAATATTAATAATAATAAATAATCAGAACCCTAATCCGTCATTAATTGCTTGGGTTGACCTGTCAGACCAGCTCCGCGATCGCGATGGTTTTTACGTTTCATGCTCCGCGATCGCGATGATATGCAGGCTCAGACTTATTGCAGGCTCAAATTCGTTGGTTTTTTGTTTTTTTAATTTTTGCAAAATGATAAATAGAAAATTTATAAAAATAAACTTATATTTTAAAAACTAAAAATAAAAATAAAAATACTTTATAATTTTAAAAATAAGTTTTTTTTCCTTCTTTTTTTACCTTATTATTAATACAAAATATTTTTACAAAATAATAAATTATATATTTTTTACAAAAATATAGTTTTAATAAAATACAGCGTTTTTCACAGAGTCCCCGGCAGCGGTGCCAAAAAT
The DNA here is from genome assembly GCF_046630445.1 of Rutidosis leptorrhynchoides. Classification (NCBI taxonomy): domain Eukaryota; kingdom Viridiplantae; phylum Streptophyta; class Magnoliopsida; order Asterales; family Asteraceae; genus Rutidosis; species Rutidosis leptorrhynchoides. The sequence goes on from NC_092338.1 coordinate 115,172,074, forward strand.
ACTTGATGTGTGCAGCGGTGTATACGAAATACTATTATTTTTATTAAGAAATACGATACAAATTACACAAGTTTTAATTATTTATTTACAAATGGGATATACCTAAACTCTGCTACAACACTATAGGCAGTGTACCTAATCGTAGAGTAGTATAGTTTTTAGTAAGTCCGGTTCGTTCCACAGGGAGACGGCTTATTTTAAACTATATTTTTATATAACTATATTTGTACAAAATATAAATATATATATATTACAATTATTATTATTAAAAAATGGGGTTTTACCGTTTAATGACTGGTTTGTCGATTTTATATTTTAAGCGAAGAGTAAAATAAATGACGATATTTAACTAACGATAAAATAAATAACAATAATTAAAATAACAATAAATAAAAGTACGAGGAAATATGAAATAAAATATATTATGCTTATTTAAACTTCCGTACTCATGATATTTGACGTTTTGATTTTGATTTATTACCCTGGATTAATTGTTCTTTGTCCTGGATTATTTGATATGTCCATCTGGTTTTGTCCATAATAGTTCATCGGTCATAATTATAAAGTGCAAGGGTCTTCGCCAAATTAACCTTATACCCGAAGTCAAATATTCCAACTAATTGGGGACTTAAACTGTAATAAGGTTTTAATACATTATGAATGATTACACCAGGTTATCGACTGCGTGTAACCCAAGGTTTTAATACTTTATTAACAATTACACCAATTTCCCTTGAATGTAATCCACCCCTGTTTTAATAAGTCCATTGACTATTAATCCATCCCCGTGTCCGGTCAAATGAACAATTATTAGTATTTATAAATATCCCGATCACCGTACCCGATCAAGCGTATGTGGTTATATATAAATACGTCAAATTATAAATCTCTATATTAAATTAACGAGATATCATTTAGTTAAAATAAAGTCCATTAATAGCCCATAGTCCAATTTCCACAAGTGTCGGTCTTTTGTCCAAACCCCAATTATGGTCTAAAGCCCATTAACCCCGTCTTAATATTTAGCCCAACATCACGATTACTTCGGCTCAAATAAGCATAATAATAACTTAAATATGAGACCTTAATTTAAAAAGGATGAACATAGCTTACAGTGGTTATTAATCGCGTAGTGTTACAAGGACAGAACTCCGACTTTAAAACCCGTAAAATAACCGTTACATAACCCAAACTAACTAATATAAAAATAAACTATTATATATATATATATATATATATATATATATATATATATATATATATATATATATATATATATATACATATATATATATATATATCATTGAGGAGAGAAAGATGGATATGGTGTAAATATTTTGTCGAATTGCATCGCCTTTTATAGTGGGATTTGGGTCCCGGTGTACGTCGTGAGTGCGGAGGTTTTGTGCCTTACAGCTCCGCGAGTGCGGAGCTTCGAATTCCAGCTCACGCAGAAATTGGATCCTAGCTTGCCGACGTTTATTTATTTAATATATAAATATAATATATATATATATAATTTACATAATTAATTATATATTATATTATATTTATGTGCATAGTTAATTTGTGATTTTAGCTCCGTTGAGTTGCACATTGATAGTTGGTTCATGTCTCGGTTTCGGATTTTCGAACGTCCTTTCGTACGCTTAGATATCTTGTACTTTGCGTTTCGCGGCTTGTACTCTTGTCATTTTTGGACGTTTCTCATCAATAAATTGAACCACTTGGATTGTATCTTGTACATTTGAGCTTTTTGGTCATTTGCGTCTTCAAATCGTCGTTTTCTTCTTTTGTCTTCGCACTTATTTATTTAAACGATTATTACATAAAAATAGAACAATAGTAACTAAAAGCTTTACATATTAGAAGGATATTGATACTAAATATATGTTCATTTAGAGCACTATCAATAATACACGTATAAATACGAGTAGGATTCTTGATGAAATTGAATGGGAATATGAGTATAGCTATCTTTGTTGAGTATAAGTATGTTAATATATGTATTTAAGTCTTTCAAAAGTATATTAATACATCTTAATACAATACATATATATTCATTTTAACATAAGAGTTATTACGTCGTTAAATGTTACATATATATATTGTTTCGAAACCCTTAAGTTAGTAGTCTCAATTTATATATAAAACCCATTATTAATATACTTAATGAGATACTTAACTATCATATATTTAAGTTAGATATAATCCATATATCCATACATATATACATAAGTATATGTTTAATACAAGTTATGACGTTCGTGAATCGTCGAACAAATGGTTGGTCAATTGTTTGTATGAAACTTGTTTCAAAAGTTTTAAAACTTGTCAAAATTTATCGCTTGTCATGTCAGAATAATGTTATCATATAAATATTAAGTTTAAATTTTGGTCGGAAATTTCCGGGTCGTCACAGTTGAGTCTCCAGGGTAGTAGATTGAGTTGGTGTTTCAGAAACGACATTAACATTTGAATTCCATTGAGGAATATACAAAGAATTAAACAGTAGATCCAGTTCCTCTGTTGTTACCGTAGGAACACCCTTCTTCGAAAAAATTGAGTTTTGTGCAGAAGAAGTGGTTGCCAGGTTAGGATCGGGTTATGAACTGAGTTGTTCAAAAGCCATTCCCGATAATTCATCGAACCTGACATTGATGCTTTCCTTGATTGTCTTTGTCCTTTTGTGATAGACACGATAGGCAACTTTGTTCGCAGAATAACCGAGAAATATGGCTTGATCGCCATGAGCATCAAACTTTCCGAGGCTGTCAAAATCGTTAAGCACATAGCATATACAACCAAAGACACGGAAATATTTGACATTCGGGCGTCTACCATATAGTAACTCATAAGGAGTTTTGTCAAAACGTTTATTAACGATACAATGATTTTGGGTATAACATGCAGTAGAAATGGCCTCCCCCCACATTTTCGGAGGTAGTTTAGAGTAGGCAAGCAGCGTTCGAGCTGCCTCACACAACGTACGATTACGTCGTTCGACTACTCCATTTTGTTGGGGGGGTTCGTGCAGCAGAGAACTGATGTTCAATGCCTTGGTCTTTCAAATAACTATCAAGCAGGGCATTCTTAAATTTCGTCCCATTGTCAGTTCGGATGCTCTTAACACGTTTGTTAAAAGAGCGTTGAGTCTTTTTGATGAACTCAATGATAATGGCGGGGGTTTCTGACTTAGTTCTCATAAGAAAAATCCATGTAAATCGGGTATAGTCATCTACAATGACAAGCACATGTTTCCGGCCACCGAGGCTAGAAATTCTCATGGGTCCACATAAGTCCATATGCAATAATTGTAAAGAAGATGAAGTACTGGGGTTTTGCTTAAGCGTATGATTAGTCCGTTTCAGCTTACCCATCACACATGATGGACACACATGATGCTTATCATATTGAAAGCTAGGAATACCATAAACTAGGTCTTTAGAGACTAGTCGATTAATACCCTTGTAATTCAGGTGTGACATCCGGTGACGCCATAACCATGAATTTTCTTTTGTTGAATGGGTGGCCAAACACATGGTTCCATTTGATGGTGCATCATTGAGGTCAATAGTATATAGTTAAGCACAAAGTTTACCAACAAGGAGATCATTTCCATCGGTGAATTGCACCGAGCATTGACGAGTTCAAACAGAACTTTGAGATCTCCATCACAGAATTGGCAGACACTAAATAAACTGCACCCCAAACCCTCAACATATGAGACCCGTTTGATTGTTATGCCATTTTTCACATAATCTCCATATCTCGTTATCACTTCAATCTCATCATTTCCGAATGTAACTGTTCCTTGGAATTTGTCAATGAAATTGACAAGCAAGGATTTATCGCCCGTCATGTGTCGAGAACAAACAGAATCGATATACCAAACACAGACATCGAAACCCTGTAAATGTTAATTTCCTAGAGTTTAGGTACCCAAAGTTTCTTGGGTCCTTTACGGTTAGTACCAGCAATAAACTTTGGATCAACAATGAGATAATCACGTAAAGCATCATGCAATTTAGACAATAAAGCATCATTTAAAACCACATTACATGAAGCATCATACGCAATATCAAGTTTTACATCATTATCAGAAGTCATAACACACAACTTATTCCATGTAGATATTTTGTTCACAGAAGAAAATTGAAATACATGTGATGACCTCATAGGTCGACTAGCAGATTTCTTTAGTTTGTTTGCTACTTTCTTAGTCGTTGACTTAGGAACCCATACAGACTTGTAAGTCAAGTTTGGATTATGACCTGTGACACGAAAAACACCTCTATTAGTTAGACGTCCAAAATTTTCAGTTGACACATGAGATGATTGATTTTGCAAAATTTCTAATTTGATTTTACGTTCCTTTGCATTATACTCACTCAAATTAGGTTTTGGACTTGTGTGTTGTTTAGACTTAACTGATTTCTTTGAAAGACTTTCCTTTGATTGATTTGACATTGAAATCATGGGAATCTTTTCAGTTGACAAAGAACCATCGTGAGAATGAACCTTCTTTACAATAAATTTTGTTGAAGGTACAACTTTTGAAACACGTTTACCAAATTGAGAAAGTAGAGGATTTTTAATAACAGTAATGGGTTTAGCATCCTTAGATGTTGTTGTCCCCGTCTCCTTCTTAGTAATTCCACAAACACACTCAGACACATTGGTTTCAATAGTAGATGGTTGCTTAAGTGTGTTAGCCTGTTTCAGTTGAATTATCTTTTATTTTAAGCTTTTAATCTCAAGACATAATTCCTCTGTAAAACTATCACTTCACCTTCCTCAAAAGCATAAGTACATTCTTTCTTAGGAAGTGGAGGTAATTTATCACACAAAGCAAGCATTTGTTCTAATGATTTACACTTAAGGTGCAATTCAACATTTTTATTTTCCAGTATATCTACTATACGACTAAAATTTTGTACAGCAGATATTTTTGCATTAAAGTCGGTCAAAGGTTCAACTATTGTATTAAAGTCTATTAAAGGTTCAGCATTTAGTTCATCTCGAGGTTCTACCTTTACATCTAAAGACTTTTGACCTAGGGATTTCGTCTCAAAGAAGACAGTTAATTTATGTGCTAGGTCTTCACAGATATAGTCATCAGAAACAGAACATGCAGGTAAGGCCGGTAGCATTGGTTTCATATCAAAAGTTGGTTCATCAAACACTTCATCTATGGTAATAATGCTAGAACTAGGTTTGTTAAACACTTCATTCTCAAGCATTAAAATGTATTTCTCTAGCATGAGTGTAGGAATATAAACCAATCTACGTTTAGGCACATAGTTAGCACATTGCATATTCTTTTCAGTTTCAACAAGTTCCTTCAAGAAATCAGGATTTGATTTACCCATTTTAGCATTAATTTTGTCATACATTTAGCTAATTTGATGGTATTTTTTAGATTTACGATTAACAATAATATCATCAAAATCAGCATCAGATGCATGCACAAAATGAGATGGTAAACCAGCTTGAAAATAATCAGAATGATATAATCCTGGAATCTTTTTGGAAACATCATCTATAATCTTAGGATCTTCATAACCCAACTCCCACTTATCACCATGAATCATTTTTGGTCTATACATGAAAATTGTTTGTTTTAAAAGCTCCATATTAATGATATCTTTAGATTGCTCTGTTCGATAGAGTTTTTCCTCATATCGAGCAAGTTGAACTTTCTTTTGAAGAGACTCTTTTGACAATGAAGAAATTTCAGTGTTCTTCTCAATTATGGTGTCTTCCAATTGAATAATTTTCTTGTTTAGCTTTGAAAGTGTGGGTTCATGTTGGTTTTTCAGATCAAAAAGATCTTTTTCTAAAAATTGAACTTTTTCCGCAAGTCGTTCTGATTTTAGACGATAATCAGTCCTTTCGACTTTAATCGGATGAATTGTCTTTTTAAGATCTTCCACCTCAGTTTCCGTAGAGCTGAGTTGGACTTTCAATCTTTACATCTCCGATTGTACCTCATCATCATCATCAGATGTTGAGTCAGAATTCTCCATTGCTTCCTTTGCTTTGATGAGCTTAGTCACCTTGCACACATTTGCATGTTCCACCTCTGAATCTGAATCATCAGTCCATTTAAACCAAGTATCATCAACTAGTTTCAGCTCTCCTCCAGTTTCCACAATCTTTGCCATCAACATTCTCTTCTTGTAGTAAGCTGCATCCTTTTTCTTTGGCATCTTGCACTCACGAGAATAATGACCAGCTTTGCCACAATTGAAACAGACTGAATCTTCCTTCTTGGAATCATCAGCACGTTGATGTTTTGATTGATCAGGTTTCTTGTAGTAGGAGGAAGAAGATGAGTTCTTGCGTTTATTGCTTGATTTGCCTTTAAACTTGTGTTTGTTCATGGCTTTGGTGAACATGGCGGCCATCTTGACTAATTCAAGGTGAGAATCATCAACATCAGAAAGATTAAACTCTTCAGAATCAGTTGATTCTTCAACGAGCACTTTCTTGGATAAGCTTTTGGAAGTAGTAGATGATTTGCTCTTCTTCTTGGCAATTAGTGCAAGTGGATCACCCGGAGAAGACTCTTTCCTTCCCTCTTGAAGTTTAGACACCTCTGGTTCATAATGCATAAGAACTCCAACAAGCTCATGAATAGTCATCTTGTCAATCTCTTTGGTAGTTCAAATGATGGTTCCATAAGGAAGCCAATCAACATTGAGCTTTTTGAGGAACTTCATGTTGATTTCAGCGTTTACTTTTGTAATCTTGCACCTTTTCAACTCATTGAGAACACCATTGAAATGACGGTAGGTTTCCTTGAGTTGTTCTTCGGGTTCCTGCTTGAAATCTTCATAAGATCCAAGAGCCTTATTCAGTTTAGTAACATCGAATATGTCATAACCTTCTTGCTGTCATTTGATCTCATCCCATATATCTTTTGATGTGGTGTTGCTATCAACATTTTCAAACAATTCATACGGGGTAGCTTGCATAACAATGTTCTTAGCCTCTATGTCACCCTGAGCTCTCTCACGTCTATCGCCAGAAAGTTCATAGACTGGAATCAGCATACTAGTATCCGGATGATACTCTACAACTGGACCATCTCTCAGAGAAGTCCATATGTACTTTGCTTTCTCACCCTTGTAGTCTATGTACTGAGTGATACGGTGGAGCCACTGAGTGTACTTGCCATCAAACAACACTGGAGGTCAGGAATCTGATCCAATGATCAGTGTATCTTGGGTAGACATCTTAAAATTGAGGTAGATTCGGTAAAGATTCGGTGTTAAACACAATCTAGGATGAAGGTTCACAAAAATCTAACAAAAGTGTCAGATTCGGTAAATGATTCGGTTCTGTAGCAGATTCGGTAATTGGTTCGGTACTGTAGCAGATTCGGTAAACCAGATTCTGTATCAGAAACTGATCAGTAACACAAGTATCACACCCAGATTCGGTATAGATTCGGTAACTACAAAACTTGAAGCCTCAGAACACTTAAAACCAAACGATTAAATGTAACTGAGATTCTGGTTTGGTATTTGACTCGGTAGTCAAATTCTGTAAGATTTTGAATGCAAACACAATCCAATTCCTATGAATTAGATTCGGTAACCTTGCTGCACAAGAAAACAAGTTAGTAACACACAGAATATCAATTATACCGAATGTAAAGGATACCGAATGTCAACTGTAGCAGTTGACAAACCGAGTCTAAGTCTAGAACTTAGAAAATCAATCGAATCCTATCTCAAACCACACTAATTAGCTGCATATGATCAAACCGAATGTGATAGAATCACTAACACACCACAATCTCCAATACTTAAGATGAATTTCCAACTATGAAGCAGATTCGGTATGACAGTTAAGATACCGAATGTTGATCGAATCTTCAAAACTTGAAGAATTAAAGAAATTGAACCGTCACAAATGTGATTTAACACCTCACGATCACAACTGAATCCTCAAACCTTCACTAAAATACAGAATCAAGCTAGAATTGATCAATACCGAGAGTTTTAGCCACGAACTCTAAAAATTAACTTGATCTCCATAATTGTTGTTAAAAAGCTGTAATAATGATCGAAACTCTTTCTAATTTACCTAATAAACCTTTGCTGAACTTACCACAAGAATCTGAACGTCAGATTATCAAATTTGATGTTACCGATTCTGATTCAATCTAACCGAATGTGATCAGATTCCGTAATCTTCCATCTCTGGATCGATATAGTGATGTAATATCACTCCCTGGGAGCTCTGATACCAAATGATAGGTCAGATCATAGTGAGATTAGAAGATTTGATGAGTTAGAATGAGATTCGGTAAGTGAAGAACAGATTCAGTAAGAGATAGAATCGGTAAAATTACATTCCACAGCTTCTTAAACTAGTTTACAATGCAATGGCTATCTAATTAGGACTACGTAGGTTCCTTATATAGCCCTCTTCTAAGGAATCTTCATTTAAGAATGTTTCACATTAACACTATACATACTTCGGGGTCCTAACATTACGCTTAATTACATCTTAATGACAAATTAACCATGATTAGGCATAACACATAAGTGTTAATCAAAAACTTGTGATCTTAAAACTTGTCTAGACATTCTTAGGATGATCACCAAGTACCAACACACATAAGCTAATGTCACTAGATCACTAATTACAATTAAAGATTACTTAGTGACAAATTAAGGCTAAATGAAGAATAATATTTTTTAAGTATAACTAGTAAAGATTTGTAATCCTAAAATACACTTAGATACATTTAGGATAGTCACCAAGTCCCAACTAGAGATTGCTCTTCCCTTGTGCATGTGTTGGACATTAATGTGTGCTTACACATTAATCATGCAATATGTTATATTGCAAGTAAGATTGTTAAAGCTTAAATCATAGTGTTGTGAAAATATCCATACGATTGATCTTAGAATAACTATCTCTTGCTATGTGTGAGTATTACTTGCTACTTGCTAATATGTTTAATACTCTTAATTTGCTAACTTGATTAACATTCTTGCTATGTGTTATTACTTAGAATACTAGGATTCAAGTAACTAGTTTACTTCAATGAATTAAGTGTAAAATGATTCACAAAGAATAATGGTCAATAATCTATTTGGTCTTGTCTAAGTAACACATTGTGTAACATATCCAAGTATGACTTAACATTGATGTCTTTACACACTTAATGTTTATTATAGAAAGACATCATTCAATTAATCTCTACTTAGTCTTAAAATGAATGTGACTTGTGATTAATTGAAACTAGGAAATTAATGATATGGTGACTAGTCTTTAGGATTGAACCAAATACATTAATGAACCTAACTAACTCCTGACCAAACTGAGATTACCCAAAATGTGAATCAAGACACTTCTCCAAGAATGTTGGGTTTACCACATTTGAAGTGTTATGTCATTTTCACTCAATAAGACCAAATCTCACACACTTAATGCATATAGTACTTGTATAGGATATTGGGTTTCTTTTGCAGGTGCTAGATGGAGTAAAGATTCCAAAATGTGGTGTTTAAATATGAGTCAAACGACCATACAACAGATACATATTTTGGACTGAGGTACGCACGGTCGAACCACGGTCGACCATGCCTGTGACCGTGTAACAACGGCTAGTTTTTGAATCTCACTATAAATAGCAAGCATTGAAGAGCATTTGAAGTTGACCCTCTTGCATATTTTAAAGGCTTATTTTCAGAGATCACAAGGGCTTTAATTACTACTCAAATGTGATCAAGTAAGAGAAGATTCTATGATCTTATAGATATAGAATTTGGTTGTTGTAAACTTACTAATCAAAATTGTTTATCTTGTGAGTTACTTAGTGTGATGTATGCCCTAGTATTGTCTTAGGATCATCATTACAAATTGTATGAGTCTTGTAACTTCAATTAGTAGAAGCATAGACTAGCTTAGTGATCTACTTCCTTAAAGGGACCTAGGAAGTTGATTAATCTTATTTGAAGATTAATACTTGTCCAAGTTGAAGACAAGTTGAGCTAGGTTGGAGTTGGTCTTTCAGAGGGATAGAAAGATTAGGTTTGTTGTCTACCAAAGAAGTTAGACTTGTAAATTGGATCTCCACCGAGTTTGGAGAAAAGTGCTTAGTGAAGCAAGAAATCCCGATTAGTGTAATCGGGGAGTGGATTAAGGTGGATTAGTTAACATCCACCCGAACCACTATAAATCCCTGTTTTTTATGTTCTTTACATTACTTTGCTTATCATTTTGAACATATACACCACACACAGTTAATCAAATTTGCTGATCAATCGAAAAGGTGTTAAAAACGTATTAAGTAACTATTCACCCCCCTCTAGTTACTTACACCCGCAACATCAAGTGTCCTACCATCAGTTAAACGAACTCTACCGTAACGTACTTGAATTTAGTCATCTCTCCCATGCACGGGGCTACATTAAATGAGGAAACCGAATCTCACACCCAAGACCCAAAAAGAACTCCCTCATAGTACATCAGTGCATCTTTGATCACTGTAGGCATTACGTTCCCACCCGACTTTAAACTCGAGCACTTTGACTTATAGTGATCAACCTGCTGAAAATTCCCAACATACTATGTTCTTACTTTGTGATGGACTTCTTGATCTAGCTTTCTCCCGACCGACACTGAGGGCATGTTTACTATTTTTTTCATTAATCTCTGTATGGGTATAGATGGCAGAATGGGTAATGAAGAGTAATATGCAGAAAGAAGATAATACAATTTACTGTTTACTTTTTATGCTGAATGAACTGGCTGAATGATAGTAAATGACTTTATTACCCTTCAACACTAATAAAATTGTAGTATATTTTTACATTAAAAACTACCCCATAGCAACTGTTACGTCACTTTTTTTAATGTAGAATAACATAAAAGTAACAATCCATACACTTCTATATTCGTAGAAGCTTCAAATTGAAATATATATATATATATATATATATATATATATATATATATATATATATATATATATATATATATATATATATATATATATATACATTACACAAAACATAAAATTGTTGAGTACAATCTATTACTGTATTTCTTCGGATATCCGACTTTAATTTTTGTCTAGGGTTTTGTCAAATTACAAATCTAATACAAATATACAGTTTATGTATTTACTTGAAGAAAATCAGGATCATGGAAACAAATCAAGTTTTGTTGTTGTCGAATGCAAATGGAAGTGAGCACCGATGTAATTATAAATCAAATACATGCGTACAATTTTGTCTAGGTTTTATCAAATTTACCAATCAATACACAGAAGTCTCATATGCATCTAGAAATATTGATTAGAAACTGAATAACGATGGAGATGTGATTTATGGAAGTTTTGATTGGGGTAAAATTGTGTAAGAGAGAAGAGGGTAGAGGGTAGAGGAGGAAATAATTTGGTTGTATGGGGACAACACTACTTTTGTAGCTGGATGGATATATGCTCGGTCAGACCTCCAATTAGCAATAATCCCAAAGTAAACAACACATGCTGGTGACCGAATGAGCTCTACATAACATTCAGCCCATTAAGGCCTTTGTAAACAGGCCCTGAAAACGAAACTCGAACTCTCACCTAAATCTTCTGTCCTGATTCCTTCGCTGGGAATTAAACTCCAAATTCCCTCAAAAGTAAGCTCGGTAGTCCACTTGTTAGGAATTTTAGCGAGCCCCAATAAGACTTTGATAATTCTATGTTATCACCTAACCAACAACAATTAGATATAAGCAAAAACACACAAAGATAATGATTAAAATAAATGCAATAACGTAAATAACACCTGAAAATTAACATGGTTATATCAAATATTTCTATTGGTTTGATTTCACTGTCAACCAAAGAGAAATTTTATTAATTTCCGTAGGTGTTAGGGTTACAAAAGGCAATGGCTTCAATTTATAGAACAAATACAATAAGGAAACAATTCTACGACTTGCTTGACACGACACGGCTCGCGTTTCGCGACCCCAACCTCACCAAACGCGACATCACCAATTCACATAACTGTGAAGTGCTCGACTCCAGTTCTCGCTTCTTGACACAGCTCCTCGCGCCCCGGGACTAATTCTCGCGATCCACGAGGGTGGTCTGCTCTAGTTCTTGCCTTTTTGTTCACAAATTCTTCACTCAACATGTAATCCTATATTATAGGAAAATACTTAAATTCTAGCAAAACTTTTGCTGGGCAGAATTTGGATACAATAAAATGGCTACTAAACAAATCGTTACATATGTGTTTGGTGTGATCTTGATTATTAGAGCTGAAAGCGGGCCGAGCAGCCAAGCCAGTGGAGTCAAGTGGAGAGCCTATTAATGTCGTAAAATGGGTAAGAAGGAAAGTTAGCATTAGTAACGGGCCAGATCAAGTTCTTGACCCAAAAATTTCAAGTTGTTGCAAAAAAGAAGCTTTAAAAATGCTTGAAATTGCTGTACAATGCACATCGATACGTTATGCCAGAGAAATGACCTTCTATGTGTGAAGTCGTGGTAGCCCTTCAGTCTCTTTGTCCACTAACTTGTCGGTTTAATGTTTGCACCAAAAAGAACCCATAAGTTTATGTAAATTAAGTTTTGGGGAACTTCCCTCTCTATCACTCATTGAGTTTAGAGTATTAGGGAACTCTTGAGCTTATGTGCAGGACATGATGGTAGACCTAAAATTGATGCTACAGTTTGCATCCTTTTGTTTCTGAGTTTATAATCACAGTTTGTGTAATATGTCAAAACTTAAAAGTATATATGTTTGGTTTTCAAACACTACTTAATCAGTAGATCAAAACAAACCATACTCTTATTTATGATGAAAGATTTACAATAGTTTTAGGCTAAATATGATTAAGGTGTTGCGGGGGTCTTAGGATTATGGCGATCATTTGCGCCTGGTTCTCCATAATCTGTGTTTTCATAAGCCATTCTTCTAGTTGGATTTTCAAGCTCCATGGTCTCTTCGTTACCTGAACTCTCTATTTTGTCCTACAATTGTCAACAAAAGTTACAAGTAGTTAAAATTTAACATCTAATAACTAATTTATTGCAAGTGCATCATATATGTCATCTAAAATTTAATTATTAATAACTCCGTATTAAATATTGAAGAAACACGCTTATTTATTTAAAAATATTCTCGTATAAAAGCCGAGTTTTTCATGCCAACCCTTTAAGGCATGATACTTGGCGAGTTGATCTCAAAATCCTATAGATCATTATATGCACATATATTCAACTAGTATCATTTTAGTCATACTGTACTAAATGTAATTTTTCTTTTTTTTCGACGGAAAACTATGAAATTATATAACCAATAGAGGAATTCATCAATTAAAAAGATAAAATGAACCCTCTAAAACATACAAAAGTACAACCGATAACTACCGAGAGCTCGACTAACAAAACGCCTAATGAGAGCTCATTAGCAAAAAAACAATACAAAAGTGCGAACCAACAAAAAACTCTAATAACAAGCCACAAAAATATAGGGAAGCCAAGGTACTAATTAAATGTACTTAAATGTTACAGAGTATACAATAATATGCATTAAAACACATATAAGACTAAAAATTTGATGGCGCACGAATCATCATATTGAATATGGGAGTAATTGCTTCCAACCGAACATCATTTATTTATTTTTTCAATAGCAGTTTAGAGAGAGAAAGAACCTGAAAGTGTATTTCTTGAAGTGCAACATCTTTTGTCATCCATCCAAAATTTCCTGTTTATAAACCAAAACCAACAAAAAGATTTATTAATCTTACTTTGGGAGCGGTGGACAAACAAAACATTAAACTGATTTCTTGGTAACTTAATTGAGTTTATTATTCAAATTCGAGATATTGATATTAATTTGTCAAAGTTTTGTAATACTAACTTGTAATCAGATCTATATCTATCTATACGTACATACATACATGCAAGGTAAAAGAATGAATGTGAAAGTAACTTACTTGATGCAGTTGCAGAAAACATGAATGTCAGAGACAGTAAGAGAAAACAAACAAAACTAGTAGTTTTCATGTTTGGTTGAGAGAAAAGAAGAGGGTGGGAAATGAAGTTGCATACTTCTGGACAAATGTATGTATATATATAGTAAAATATATAAATATATATAGTAATAGTAAATATATAATAAATATAATCAAATACAGTAAATGAAGACAAACTACCCTACATCAAAAAGTCAACTTGTCATCAACATCATACTCCCAAAAAAAAAAATATCATGCAAAGGTAGATAGTTCTTAAATTATAACTGTAGTGTACTTTACATTTGATGTGTTGGGGAGGAAATTGGGATTTGCTTTCCTTTTATAGTAGATAAAGCATAAGCAAAAATGAAAAGTAACTTTTTTTTTTTTTTTTACTTTTTTGACTAAAATAACGAAGAAGGAACTTGTAAACTAATACAACTAATCCGACCAAAACTTAAGAGTAAACTTGCTAGAAGCCTAGAACCACAATCAAAAGCTAGACCTAGCTAATTCTAACCGAGCCACTACGGACAATGCAACTTCAAAACCAAACCAAAACATAACAAGATATAATTAACTCAAAACAGCAAACTAGCATCTTCGAAAACAAACCAATGAGCCAAACAAACCACATTAACCGGCTTTAGACCCGCCTTTCTAATTTCTTTCATCCGGGCGTGATGTCATTCCGTCAACCTTATTAATGCGAACACCCTTTCCGTTTCGATTTGGAAAAGAATATGTCAAAACGTTGAAGGATTTTTATCACTAATGAAAAGTTATTGTATCTTTAATATAAAGAGATCTTCTTAATGTAGGTAATCATTTATATTTAGCATATGTGTTTATGCATTTTGGTAGTACCATATCTACAGTAAATGACAGCTAACAGCTAATTTTGGACCTAACAATCATTTATTTTTGTTTGTCAAAGCTTATGTACACTTTTTTAAGTTTAAAATGATTGCACCACCGAAAAGGTTCTTATCAACATGACAACATGGCTTAATGAGTATTCAATTCATCCAAACACCAAACAGAGGAATTTATTCAGTTTTCGGCCCATCAATTTATGAAAAACTTATGAAAGGTTTAAAATCTATGGACTGTTCGAAAAAAAAGTCTTTGTTATATTGTACTTTCACTTTTTTAATTTATTTATGTTTTCGGGAATAAAGATTTTAAAAAAGCTTGATAGACATGGTAATTCTTGAAATGCAGAATCCCATAAATTTAATGCAAGCTATATTTATAGTACCTGAATCTACGTTAATGCTCTTTATTTCTTCATCTTCCTTGCATATGTGATCCTTGATTACATACTTATTACTGTACCATTTTATACCGAAAAGAAAATGAATGAAAATATTTTCCTTTTCAGATAGAAATATCTTGAATAATGATGGCATGATTGTGTCTTTCATTTTTACTCTTATTTTTCCTTAATTTATAACTTACCAAATACTTCATTCTACTTTATTATCAAGGATTTTGCTACAATGTGCCACCATAGCATATGATAAGATGCATTGACGATGGTAATTGTTTCCTTAAATAAATTAAATTGTATTGAATAATGTTGAAAGATACCAAAATAAAATGTGTATTTAATATTATTTTATTTTTAGAAGGAAAGTTTTGAGTTAATAAATATTTTTTAACATATACCATATGACACATGTTAGCAAATTCCTATTATCAATTTCCTTATTTTTGTAACAATTTTATTTTTCCAAAAATCTAGAGTTTTTCTTTTCCTCGTAGAAATTAATAGGATGAAAAGAGAGAAAAATGATAGAAAGTAATACATGTTGGTTGAATGTTGGTTAATGGACTAACCGACAAAGTTAAGTATGATGCTTAATCAAAAAATATGTTTTGATAATGACACATACATAAGCATAAGTGATGATCTACATCTTAACAAAAAACACGCAAGTTCACTAATTCATACTTGATCTTGCAAATGACCAAGTCAACCAAAACTTATAGAATGAAAATAAAAGATCATTGAAGTACACGGTCAAAGTACGATCGATCGTATACTTAGCCGTAGAAGCCCAGACTGAATTGCAACTCAGTTTTGTGAAAACAAGTTGCACGGTCGCCACCACGGTCAATCGTAGTGCGACCGCAGAATTCTCTGTCACCATTTTCGATCAAATTTAGTTTGACTACTTCCCGACATCTATAATTCATAAAACCTTTCTCAACACGCTTAGAATAGATGCCCTCTCCATACTCAATTGAGTTTTGGTCATAAAAACACTAATCTTGGTTAATTACGCTTAATTACATCTTAATGACAAATTAACCATGATTAGGCATAACACATAAGTGTTAATCAACAACTTGTGATCTTAAAACTTGTCTAGATATTCTTAGGATGATCACCAAGTACTAACACACATAAGCTAATGTCACTAGAACACTAATTACAATTAAAGATCACTTAGTGACAAATTAAGGCTAAATGAAGAACAATGTTTTCAAGTGCAACTAGTAAAGACTTGTAATCCTAAAATACACTTAGATACATTTAGGATGGTCACCAAATTCCAACTAGAGATTGCTCTTCCCTTGTGCATGTGTTGGACATTAATGTGTGCTTACACATTAATCATGCAATATGTTATATTGCAAGTAAGCTTGCTAACGCTTAAACCATAGTGTTGTGCAAATATCTATATGATTGATTTTAGAATAACTATCTCTTACTATGTGTGAGTATTACTTGCTACTTGCTAATATGTTTAATACTCATAAATTTGCCAACTTGATTGATATGCTTGTTATGTGTTTACTAGTTAGAATACTAGGATTCAAGTAACTAGTTTACTTCAATGAATTAAGTGTAAAATGGTTCACAAAGGAATAATGGTCAAAGTGAAGAAGAAGTTGAATCTCCCTTCAAAGAAGATGATGTCTCAAGCATGGATTGCAATGAGGTACATGTATTCTATCCTTCTTAACAACTTAACAAAGTTCTAATTTATGAAAACAACTCTTTGAAAAGAAAGCTTGAAAAGACGACTACTTATGATTCATCAAAAGATAAACTTGAAATGAGTTTGTGTCACGACTCTAGCAAATATAAATCGTGTAATCAAAGTCCATTGTCTATTATTAGGAGAATTGAGAACATGGGAAAAATGGGCCAAACAAGCAATTCAATGAAAGGGATAAGTCAAGAATTGGGTAACCTTAAAATCAATCAAAACCAATGATAAAAATGCTAATAAGAATAACCTTTTCAAAAGACTTTGAATTAATGAAAGGTTTTTCATACAAATGCAAAATTATTTTTGAAAATGATTTTAAAGGAATGTTGAAGGAAGTCTATTTGTATTAGGATTGTGTGTTTGAATGAAACTATGAATTGCATGCTAAATACAAGTTGATGCGCTTTGTGTATACTATATGTATAATTGAATATATATATATATATATATATATATATATATATATATATATATATATATATATATATATATATATATATATATATATATATATATATATATATATATATATATATATATATATATATATATATATATATATATATATATATATATATGTGTGTGTGTGTGTGTGTATATATATATATGTATATATGTATATATATATATATGTATATATACATATAAATATAGTATATTACATGTCATTGACGATGAAACATCGGGAGGATGTGATCATTCAATGTTAGAAAAAGAAAACTTGTCCTCAAGTATTCTATAGAACCTAAGAATCTTCAAAACGCGCTCAAGAGAAGAAGAAGAAGTGAAGAAATTCTTCATCAGAAGATCCACGGCTGCATCACGGCTGACCGCAGACACAACGGTAGAAGCATGTTCCAAACGTCTGGAAATTTCTCCCACGGCCGATGCCACGGTCAACCGTACTTCGACCGTGCGCGACCTGACTCTATTTTAAATCTAATAAAACCCTCACTTTTCATTTCATTCAAACTCACTTCAAAACAAATACTCTCTGCATGGCTGAGGAGATCGACTGCACACAGAAGAACACGCATTCCTTCCATCTCAATTCTTAACTTTGGTATGATTAATCCTTGCTTTCCTAGCATTCAATTGTGTTTGTATGATGAACTCTTCACTAATGTTGTGAAGAAACCCTAACTAGAATGTCCCAAAATTCAAATTAATGCAAACAATCAAAATTGTTCTTGAGAACAACTTAGAAACGATTATAATGATGCCTATCTATGTACTAATTTAACTTTGGACAATTCCAGGGTTCATTATACATCTAGGTTAGATTTTCATAGAATCATTGTTCATATGATATAAACTTCATTGTTACAAATTGAGTGTGATAATGTTAGATGTCAAGACATGTGTTAATGATGATCTTAAAAATCTAGAACACATATTGTAGTGACCCGAACTTTTCCATGTTTTTATATATTAAATGAAATTGATATTTACATTATTAAATGTTTCCAACATTTTAAGCAATCAAACTTGTTAAGACTTGATTAATTGAAATAGGTTTCATATAGACAATTGACCACCCAAGTTGACCGGCGATTCACGAACCTTAAAACTTGTAAAAACTATATAATGACATATATATGGATATATATATATATATAGTTAACATGATATTATGATAAGTAAACATATCATTAAGTATATTAACAATGAACTACATATGTAAAAACAAGACTACTAACTTAATGATTTTGAAACGAGACATATATGTAACGATTATCGTTGTAACGACATTTAATGTATATATATCATATTAAGATATATTAATACATCATGATATCATGATAATGTAATAATTTAACATCTCATTTGATTTAATAAACAATGGATTAACAACATTTAACAAGATCGTTAACCTAAAGGTTTCAAAACAACACTTACATGTAACGACTAACGATGACTTAACGACTCAGTTAAAATGTATATACATGTAGTGTTTTAATATGTATTCATACACTTTTGAAAGACTTCAATACACTTATCAAAATACTTCTACTTAACAAAAATGCTTACAATTACATCCTCGTTCAGTTTCATCAACAATTCTACTCATATGCACCCGTATTCGTACTCGTACAATACACAGCTTTTAGATGTATGTACTATTGGTATATACACTCCAATGATCAGCTATTAGCAGCCCATGTGAGTCACCTAACACATGTGGGAACCATCATTTGGCAACTAGCATGAAATATCTCATAAAATTACAAAAATATGAGTAATCATTCATGACTTATTTACATGTAAACAAAATTACACATCCTTTATATCTAATCCATATACCAACGACCAAAAACACCTACAAACACTTTCATTCTTCAATTTTATTCATCTAATTAATCTCTCTCAAGTTCTATATTCAAGTTCTAAGTGTTCTTCATAAATTCTACAAGTTCTAGTTTCATAAAATCAAGAATACTTCCAAGTTTGCTAGCTTACTTCCAATCTTGTAGAGTGATCATCCAACCTCAAGAAATCTTTATTATTTACAGTAAGATATCTTTCTAATACAAGGTAATACTCATATTCAAACTTTGATTCAATTTCTATAACTATAACAATCTTATTTTGAGTGGAAATCTTACTTGAACTTGTTTTCGTGTCATGATTCTGCTTCAAGAACTTTCAAGCCATCCAAGGATCCTTTGAAGCTAGATCCATTTTTCTCATTTCCAGTAGCTTTATCCAGAAAATTTGAGGTAGTAATGATGTTCATAACATCATTCGATTCATACATATAAAGCTATCTTATTCGAAGGTTTAAACTTGTAATCACTAGAACATAGTTTAGTTAATTCTAAACTTGTTGGCAAACAAAAGTTAATCCTTCTAACTTAACTTTTAAAATCAAATAAACACATGTTTTATATCTATATTATATGCTAACTTAATGATTTAAAACCTGAAAACACGAAGAACACTGTAAAACCGGACATACGCCGTCGTAGTAACACCGCGGGCTGTTTTGGGTTAGTTAATTAAAAACTATGATAAAATTTGATTTAAAAGTTGTTATTCTGGGAAAATTATTTTTCTTATGAACATGAAACTATATCCAAAAATTATGCTTAAACTCAAAGTGGAAGTATGTTTTCTAAAATGGTCATCTAGACGTCGTTCTTTCGACTGAAATGACTACCTTTACAAAAATGACTTGTAACTTATATTTCCGACTATAAACCTATAATTTTTCTGTTTAGATTCATAAAATAGAGTTCAATATGAAACCATAGCAATTTGATTCACTCAAAACGGATTTAAAATGAAGAAGTTATGGGTAAAACAAGATTGGATAATTTTTCTTGTTGTAGCAACGTGAAAATTGGTAACAAATCTATATTAATCATATCCTAGCTAACTTATATTGTATTATACATGTATTCTAATATATTATATAATCTTGGGATACCATAGACACGTATGCAAATGTTTTTACATATCATATCGACCCATGTGTATATATTATTTGGAACAACCATAGACACTCTATATGCAGTAATGTGGGAGTTAGCTATACAGGGTTGAGGTTGATTCTAAAAATATATATACTTTGAGTTGTGATCTAGCCTGAGACATGTATACACTAGGTCGTGGATTGATTCAAGATAATATATATCAATTTTTTTCTGTACATCTAACGTTGGATAACTAGTTGTAGGTTACTAACGAGAACAGCTGACTTAATAAACTTAAAACATCAAAATGTATTAAAAGTGTTGTAAATATATTTTGAATATACTTTGATATATATGTACATATTTGTTATAAGTTCGTGAATCGACCAGTGTCCAAGTCTTACTTCCCGACGAAGTAAAAATCTGTGAAAGTGAGTTATAGTCCCACTTTTAAAATCTAATATTTTTGGGATGAGAATACATGCATGTTTTATAAATGATTTACAAAATAGACACAAGTACGTGAAACTACATTCTATGGTTGAATTATCGAAATCGAATATGCCCCTTTTTATTAAGTCTAGTAATCTAAGAATTAGGGAACAGACACCCTAATTGACGCGAATCCTAAAGATAGATCTATTGGGTCTAACAAACCCCATCCAAAGTACCGGATGCTTTAGTACTTCGAAATTTATATCATATCCGAAGGGTGTCCCGGAATGATGGGGATATTCTTATATATGCATCTTGTTAATGTCGGTTACCAGGTGTTCACCATATGAATGATTTTTATCTCTATGTATGAGATGTATATTGAAATATGAAATCTTGTGGTCTATTGTTACGATTTGATATATATAGGTTAAACCTATAACTTGTAGTGACCCGAACTTTTTCATGTTTATATATATATTAAATGAAATTGTTATTTACATGATTAAGTGTTTCCAACATGTTAAACAATCAAACTTGTTAAGACTTGATTAATTGAAATAGGTTTCATATAGACAATTGACCACCCAAGTTGACCGGTGATTCACGAACGTTAAAACTTGTAAAAACTATACGATGACATATATATGGTTATATATATAGTTAACATGATTTTATTATAAGTATGTATCTCATTAGGTATTTTAACAATGAGTTATATACATAAAGATGAGACTATTAATTTAAGAAACTCGAAAACGATATATATAACGATTATCGTTATAACAACGTCTTACTAGGTACATATGAATCATATTAAGATATTGATACACTTGGTTAATTATGTTAAATGATAAGTAAACATATTATTAAGTGTATTAACAATGAAATACATATGTAAAAATAAGACTACTAACTTAATGATTTCGAAACGAGACATATATGTAACGATTATCGTTGTAACGACATTTAACTGTATATATATCATACTAAGATATATTATATATCATAATATCATGATAATATAACAATTTAACATCTCATTTGTTATAATAAACAATGGGTTAACAGCATTCAACAAGATCGTTAACCTAAAGGTTTCAAAACAACATTTACATGTAACGACTAACGATGACTTAACGACTCAGTTAAAATGTATATACATGTAGTGTTTTAATATGTATTCATACACTTTTGAAAGACTTCAATACACTTATCAAAATACTTCTACTTAACAAAAATGCTTACAATTACATCCTCGTTCAGTTTCATCAACAATTCTACTCGTATGCACCCGTATTCGTACTCGTACAATACACAGCTTTTAGATGTATGTACTATTGATATATACACTCCAATGATCAGATCTTAGCAGCCAATGTGAGTCACCTAACACATGTGGGAACCATCAT
Source organism: Rutidosis leptorrhynchoides (assembly GCF_046630445.1). NCBI lineage: Eukaryota > Viridiplantae > Streptophyta > Magnoliopsida > Asterales > Asteraceae > Rutidosis > Rutidosis leptorrhynchoides. The sequence continues at coordinate 115,194,334 of NC_092338.1, forward strand.
TTGGCAACTAGCATGAAATATCTCATAAAATTACAAAAATATGAGTAATCATTCATGACTTATTTACATGAAAACAAAATTACATATCCTTTATATCTAATCCATACACCAATGACCAAAAACACCTACAAACACTTTCATTCTTCAATTTTCTTCATCTAATTGATCTCTCTCAAGTTCTATCTTCAAGTTCTAAGTGTTCTTCATAAATTCCAAAAGTTCTAGTTTCATAAAATCAAGAATACTTCCAAGATTGCAAGTTTACTTCCAAGTTTTCTAAATCCATTCCAAGTAATCATCCAAGATCAAGAAACCTTTGTTACTTACAGTAGGTTATCTTTATAATACAATATAATAATCATATTCAAACTTTAATTCAATTTCTATAACTATAACAATCTTATTTCGAGTGGAAATCTTACTTGAAATTGTTTTCGTGTCATGATTCTGCTTCAAGAACTTTCAAGCCATCCAAGGATCCTTTGAAGCTAGATCTATTTTTCTCATTTCCAGTAGGTTTATCCAAGGAACTTGAGGTAGTAATGATGTTCATAACATCATTCGATTCATACATATAAAGCTATCTTATTCGAAGGTTTAAACTTGTAATCACTAGAACATAGTTTAGTTAATTCTAAACTTGTGCGCAAATAAAAGTTAATCATTCTAACTTGACTTTTAAAATCAACTAAACACATGTTCTATATCTATATGATATGCTAACTTAATGATTTAAAACCTGGAAACACGAAAAACACCGTAAAACCGGATTTACGCCGTCGTAGTAACACCGCGGGCTGTTTTGGGTTAGTTAATTAAAAACTATGATAAACTTTGATTTAAAAGTTGTTATTGTGGGAAAATGATTTTTATTATGAACATGAAACTATATCCAAAAATTATGGTTAAACTCAAAGTGGAAGTATGTTTTCTAAAATGGTCATCTAGACGTCGTTCTTCCGACTGAAATGACTACCTTTACAAAAACGACTTATAACTTATTTTTCTGACTATAAACCTATACTTTTTCTGTTTAGATTCATAAAATAGAGTTCAATATGAAACCATAGCAATTTGATTCACTCAAAACGGATTTAAAATGAAGAAGTTATGGGTAAAACAAGATTGGATAATTTTTCTCATTTTAGCTACGTAAAAATTGGTAACAAATCTATTCCAACCATAACTTAATCAACTTGTATTGTATATTATGTAATCTTGAGATACCATAGACACGTATACAATGTTTCGACCTATCATGTCGACACATCTATATATATTTCGGAACAACCATCGACACTCTATATGTGAATGTTGGAGTTAGCTATACAGGGTTGAGGTTGATTCCAAAATATATATAGTTTGAGTTGTGATCAATTCTGAGATACGTATACACTGGGTCGTGGATTGATTCAAGATAATATTTATCGATTTATTTCTGTACATCTAACTGTGGACAACTAGTTGTAGGTTACTAACGAGGACAGCTGACTTAATAAACTTAAAACATCAAAATATATTAAAAGTGTTGTAAATATATTTTGAACATACTTTGATATATATGTATATATTGTTATAGGTTCGTGAATCAACCAGTGGCCAAGTCTTACTTCCCGACGAAGTAAAAATCTGTGAAAGTGAGTTTCATTTGCCTTTTTACCCTTTATATTTTTGGGCTGAGAATACATGCGCAACTTTTATAACTGTTTTACGAAATAGACACAAGTAATCGAAACTACGTTCTATGGTTGAATGATCGAAATTGAATATGCCCCTTTTAGCTTGGTAGCCTAAGAATTAGGGAACAGACACCTTAATTGACGCGAATCCTAAAGATAGATCTATTGGGCCTAACAAACCCCATCCAAAGTACCGGATGCTTTAGTACTTCGAAATTTATATCATATCCGAAGGGTGTCCCGGAATGATGGGGATATTCTTATATATACGCATCTTGTTAATGTCGGTTACCAGGTGTTCACCATATGAATGATTTTTATCTCTATGTATGGGATGTGTATTGAAATATGAAATCTTGTGGTCTATTGTTACGATTTGATATATATAGGTTAAACCTATAACTCACCAACATTTTTGTTGACGTTTAAAGCATGTTTATTCTCAGGTGAATACTAAGAGCTTCCGCTGTTGCATACTAAAATAAGGACAAGATTTGGAGTCCATGTTTGTATGATATTGTGTAAAAACTGCATTCAAGAAACTGATTTCGATGTAACATATTTGTATTGTAAACCATTATGTAATGGTCGTGTGTAAACAGGATATTTTAGATTATCATTATTTGATAATCTACGTAATGCTTTTTAAACCTTTATTTATGAAATAAAGGTTATGGTTTGTTTTAAAAATGAATGCAGTCTTTGAAAAACGTCTCATATAGAGGTCAAAACCTCGCAACGAAATCAATTAATATGGAACGTTTTTAATCAATAAGAACGGGACATTTCAGTTGGTATCCGAGCGTTGGTCTTAGAGAACCAGAAAATTTGCATTAGTGTGTCTTATCGAGTTTGTTAGGATGCATTAGTGAGTCTGGACTTCGACCGTGTTTTCTTTAAAAATGATTGCTTAACATTTTTGTTGGAAACTATATATTATTAACATGTATATATTATGTGATATATTAATCTCTTAACATGTTTGATATTGTGTGATAGATGTCTACCTCTAGCACAAATCCCATTGACTCACCTAATAATAACGAAGAGTCGAATATATATTGGACTGATTCACAAGTTCCCGAAGAAGAACCGGAAGAAGACTCAGAACCGGAAGAAGAATCAGAACCGGAAGAGGAGGAACCGGAGGAGGAAATAGAACCGGTGGGGGAAATAATAAAACGGTTAAGTAAAAGAAAATCCTTAACCAACCAACCAAGGTTAATTATGGTCAATGGTGTTTCCGCCAAGGATGCAAAATATTGGGAGGATTACCAATTCTCCGATGAATCGGATTCCGACGAGAATTCTGATGATGTTATAGAAATTATCCCAACTGAATTTAAAAAAGCAAAAGAAAATAATAAGGGAAATGGCATAAAAATAGAGAAATCTAATTCCAACCCCGATGAACTTTATATGTATCGTCAACTCCCGAAGCCCTTAAGTTGTAACAATGACCCGGGAACCTCTAAACCACCAGGTTTTTCTAAACCGTTGTGGAAAACGACAGCTCGTATTAGGGAAACATCATATATCCCTAGAAACTTGGCAAAACGAACCAAAATTGAAGAAGAAGAAACGAGCGAGTCGGAATAAGATAGTTGTATTCGTGTGGTGTAATATATGTAATATAGTGTGCTTATGCTTTATGATATATGTAAAAATTGCTTGTATTAATAAGTATTTTTTTTTATGAATCTAACTCTTGTCTATTTTACAGTATAAAAACACAAAATGGATAGACAACCCAATATTTTAAGAGACCTACCCGGAGACATGATTGATGAAATCTTGTCTAGAGTCGGTCAGAATTCTTCGGCACAACTATTTACGGCGAAATCATTTTGTAAGACATTCGAAGAACGTTCCAAGAATGTCTTAGTTTATAAGAGACTTTCGTTTGAAAGATGGGGGATATCACATTGGGAAACCCATAAGTTACGATGTGTTTACTTTGACACATATATTGCGGGGAACCCAGATGCTATTTTACGCAACGGGTTAAAAAATTATTTTGACTCAATGTATCCGAATATAGGACTTCATGATTTAGAAAAAGCGGCTAACATGCAACATAAAGAAGCATGCTATGCTTACGGGTTAGTAATGTTCGCTTCTTACTAAAGTGAGAAAAAGAACATCGGGCTACAACTATTAAACAAAACGTTCCCACAAGTGACGGAGTCGGTAATTGGGGTAAGAAATGAGGTTTTTAGGTTATTACGAGACTATTGGTTATTACGTAACCCTCATCCCTTTGACGACGTTACAACACGCTGTCTTATCAATGGCCATAACGGTTATGTTCCACAAGACCAAAGATGGGAAGTAGTCCTAGTAAAACCAGAATGCATGACTTGTTTCTGGACGTATGAATTACGTGTCTTTATTGCCTTTGCTGAACGACTTGTGTACTAGCTAGAATTATCTTCACAACTATCTTGTATCAAAGTTATTGTGTGCTATATTTCATGCTTTATGTAAAATAAGCGGTATTGTAAGTTTGTAAAATATTGTATAAAAGTTTGAACTCGAAATATTATTATAATCAGTTTTTCATATAGAATTGTAGTAGTTGAATTGTATATTAGCTACTAAGTATGAACTTAACGGGTAGGTACTACCCGAATTTAAACTTATAAAACGCTAATATGAAGAAAAAGCTTTTATAAATGAGTTCATATTATGCTACGAAATACTGTTAACTACTCTTAATATTCTGTATGATTAACTTGTTCCATTTGACTATTTTGAAGGAAATGGCACCGACTACTCGACATACCGGGAATATGAATGAAGAGGAATTCCGTACTTTTCTAGCTTCAAACATAGCCGCAGTACAGGCTGCGCTACATACCAACAATAACCTTGGATCTAGCAGTACAGGAAATCGTGTAGGATGCACCTACAAAGAATTCACTGCCTGCAAACCTTTGGAATTTGATGGAACCGAAGGACCGATCGGATTGAAACGGTGGACCGAGAAGGTCGAATCGGTGTTTGCCATAAGTAAGTGTACTGAAGAGGATAAAGTGAAGTACGCTACGCATACCTTCACAGGTTCTGCGTTAACATGGTGGAATACCTATCTAGAGCAAGTGGGACAAGATGATGCTTACGCACTACCGTGGTCAGCATTCAAGCACTTGATGAACGAGAAGTACCGTCCTAGAACCGAGGTCAATAAGCTCAAGACAGAACTTAGAGGGTTACGAACCTAAGGATTTGATATTGACACGTACGAAAGACGATTCACAGAATTGTGCCTATTGTGTCCGGGAGCGTTCGAAGATGAGGAAAAGAAGATCGACGCGTTTGTGAAAGGATTACCGGAAAGAATACAAGAAGATATAAGTTCACACGAGCCCGCCTCCATACAACAGGCATGTAGAATGGCTCACAAACTAGTGAACCAGATTGAGGAAAGAATTAAAGAAAAGATGGCTGAAGAGGCCAATGTGAAGCAAGTCAAAAGAAAGTGGGAGGAAAACGGTGATAAGAATCACCAATACAACAACAACAGCAATTACAATAATAATCGCAACAATTATCCCAATAATCGCAACATCAATCGCAACTACAACAAACGGCCCAACAACAATAACAATAACAACAACAACAACAACAACAACAACAACAACAACAACAACAACAACAACAACAACAACAACAACAACAACAATAACAATAACAGCAACTACAACAATCGTCCCAACAACAATAACAATCGCAACAACAACAACAATCAGAAGCAGCTATGCCAAAGGTGTGAAAAGTATCACTCGGGGTTCTGCACCAAATTTTACAACAAGTGTAAAAGAAATGGTCATAGCGCGGCGAAGTGTGAGGTCTACGGACCAGGGGTTAATAGAACGAAAGGAACAAATGGTGTCGGAACGAGTAATGGTGGAGCAAGTAGTGTCGGAGCAAGTTATGCCAATGTAGTTTGTTATAAATGTGGAAAACCGGGCCACATTATTAGAAATTGCCCGAACTAGGAGAACACGAATGGACAAGGCCGCGGAAGAGTTTTCAATATTAATGCGGCAGAGGCACAGGAAGACCCGGAGCTTGTTACTGGTACGTTTCTTATTGACAATAAATCTGCTTACGTTTTATTTGATTCGGGTGCGGATAGAAGCTATATGAGTAGAGATTTTTGTGCTAAATTAAGTTGTCCATTAACGCCGTTGGATAGTAAATTTTTACTCGAATTAGCAAACGGTAAATTAATTTCAGCAGATAATATATGCCGGAATCGAGAAATTAAACTGGGTAGCGAAATATTTAAGATTGATTTGATACCAGTAGAGTTAGGGAGTTTTGATGTAATAGTTGGCATGGACTAGCTGAAGAAGGTGAAAGCAGAGATCGTATGTTATAAAAATGCAATTCGCATTGTACGAGAAGAAGGAGAACCCTTAATGGTGTACGGAGAAAAGGGCAACATGAAGCTACATCTTATTAGTAATTTGAAGGCACAAAAACTAATAAGAAAAGGTTGCTATGCTGTTCTAGCACACGTCGAGAAAGTACAAACTGAAGAAAAGAGCATCAATGATGTTCCCGTCGCAAAAGAATTTCCCGATGTATTTCCGAAAGAATTACCGGGATTACCCCCACATCGATCCGTTGAATTTCAAATAGATCTTGTACCAGGAGCTGCACCAATAGCTCGTGCTCCTTACAGACTCGCATCCAGCGAGATGAAAGAACTGCAAAGCCAACTACAAGAACTATTAGAACGTGGTTTCATTCGACCAAGCACATCACTATGGGGAGCTCCTGTTTTGTTTGTCAAGAAGAAGGATGGTACATTTAGGTTGTGTATTGACTACAGAGAGTTGAACAAACTTACCATCAAAAACCGTTATCCACTACCGAGAATCGACGACTTATTTGATCAACTACAAGGCTCGTCTGTTTATTCAAAGATTGACTTACGTTCCGGGTATCATCAAATGAAGGTGAAAGAAGATGATATTCCAAAGACTGCTTTCAAAACACGTTACGGTCATTACGAGTTTATGGTCATGCTGTTTGGTTTAACTAATGCACCAGCTCTGTTCATGGACCTTATGAACCGAGTGTGTGGACCATACCTTGACAAGTTTGTCATTGTTTTCATTGATGACATACTTATTTACTCAAAGAATGACCAAGAACACGGTGAACATTTGAGAAAGGTGTTAGAAGTATTGAGGAAGGAAAAACTGTACGCTAAGTTTTCAAAGTGTGCATTTTGGTTGGAAGAAGTTCAATTCCTCGGTCACATAGTGAAAAAAGAAGGTATCCAGGTGGACCCGGCAAAGATCGAAACCGTTGAAAAGTGGGAAACCCCAAAAACTCCAAAGCATATACGTCAATTTTTAGGATTGGCTGGTTACTACAGAAGATTCATCCAAGATTTCTCCAAAATAGCAAAACCCTTGACTGCATTAACGCATAAAGGGAAGAAATTTGAATGGAAGGATGAATAAGAGAAGGCGTTTCAATTATTGAATAAAAAGCTAACTACGGCACCTATATTGTCATTGCCTGAAGGGAATGATGATTTTGTGATTTATTGTGACGCATCAAAGCAAGGTCTCGGTTGAGTATTAATGCAACGGACGAAGGTGATTGCTTATGCGTCTAGACAATTGAAGATTCACGAGCAAAATTATACGACGCATGATTTGGAATTAGGCGCGGTTGTTTTTGCATTAAAGACTTGGAGGCACTACTTATATGGGGTCAAAAGTATTATATATACCGACCACAAAAGTCTTCAACACATATTTAATCAGAAACAACTGAATATGAGGCAGCGTAGGTGGATTGAATTGTTGAATGATTATGACTTTGAGATTCGTTACCACCCGGGGAAGGCAAATGTGGTAGCCGACGCCTTGAGCAGAAAGGACAGAGAACTCATTCGAGTAAAATCTATGAATATAATGATTCACACTAACCTTACTACTCAAATAAAGGAGGCGCAACAAGGAGTTTTAAAAGAGGGAAATTTAAAGGATGAAATACCCAAAGGATCGGAGAAGCATCTTAATATTTGGGAAGACGGAACCCGGTATAGGACTGAAAGAATTTGGGTACCAAAATTTGGAGATATGAGAGAAATGGTACTTATAGAAGCTCATAAAACCAGATACTCAATACATCCTGGAACGGGGAAGATGTACAAGGATCTTAAGAAACATTTTTGGTGGCCAGGTATGAAAGCCGATATTGCTAAATATGTAGGAGAATGTTTGACGTGTTCTAAGGTCAAAGCTGAACATCAGAAACCATCAGGTCTACTACAACAACCTGAAATCCCGAAATGGAAATGGGAAAACATTACCATGGATTTCATTACTAAATTGCCAAGGACTGCAAGTGGTTATGATACTATTTGGGTAATAGTTGATCGTCTCACCAAGTCAGCACACTTCCTGCCAATAAGAGAAGATGACAAGATGGAGAAGTTAGCACGACTGTATTTGAAGGAAGTCGTCTCCAGACATGGAATACCAATCTCTATTATCTCTGATAGGGATGGCAGATTTATTTCAAGATTCTGGCAGACATTACAGCAAGCATTGGGAACTCGTCTAGACATGAGTACTGCCTATCATCCACAAACTGATGGGCAGAGCGAAAGGATGATACAAACGCTTGAAGACATGCTACGAGCTTGTGTTATTGATTTCAGAAACAGTTGGGATCGACATCTACCGTTAGCAGAATTTTCCTACAACAACAGCTACCATTCAAGCATTGAGATGGCGCCGTTTAAAGCACTTAATGGTAGAAAGTGCAGGTCTCCGATTTGTTGGAGTGAAGTGGGGGATAGACAGATTACGGGTCCGGAGATAATACAAGAAACTATCGAGAAAATCATCCAAATTCAACAAAGATTGAAAACCGCCCAGAGTCGACAAAAGAGCTACGCGGACAGTAAAAAAAAGATATAGAGTTTGAAATTGGAGAAATGGTCATGCTTAAGGTTTCACCTTGGAAAGGCGTTGTTCGATTTGGTAAACGGGGGAAACTAAATCCAAGGTACATTGGACCATTCAAGATTATAGATCGTGTCGGACCAGTAGCTTACCAACTGGAGCTACCTCAACAACTCGCGGCTGTACATAACACTTTCCACGTCTCAAATTTGAAGAAATGTTTTGCTAAAGAAGATCTCACTATTCCGTTGGACGAAATCCAAATCAATGAAAAACTTCAATTCATTGAAGAACCCGTCGAAATAATGGATCGTGAGGTTAAGAGACTTAAACAAAACAAGATACCGATTGTTAAGGTTTGATGGAATGCTCGTAGAGGACCTGAGTTCACCTGGGAGTGTGAAGATCAGATGAAGAAGAAATACCCGCATTTATTTCCAGAAGATACGTCAACACCTCCAACTGCTTAAAATTTCGGGACGAAATTTATTTAACGGGTAGGTACTGTAGTGACCCGAACTTTTCCATGTTTATATATATATTACATGAAATTGTTATTTACATGATTAAGTGTTTCCAACATGTTAAGCAATCAAACTTGTTAAGACTTGATTAATTGAAATAGGTTTCATATAGACAATTGACCACCCAAGTTGACCGGTGATTCACGAACGTTAAAACTTGTAAAAACTATACGATGACATATATATGGTTATATATATAGTTAACATGATTTTATTATAAGTATGTATCTCATTAGGTATTTTAACAATGAGTTATATACATAAAGATGAGACTATTAATTTAAGAAACTCGAAAACGATATATATAACGATTATCGTTATAACAACGTCTTACTAGGTACATATGAATCATATTAAGATAAGTAAATATATTATTAAGTGTATTAACAATGAAATACATATGTAAAAATAAGACTACTAACTTAACGATTTCGAAACGAGACATATATGTAACGATTATCGTTGTAACGACATTTAACTGTATATATATCATAATAAGATATATTATATATCATAATATCATGATAATATAACAATTTAACATCTCATTTGTTATAATAAACAATGGGTTAACAACATTCAACAAGATCGTTAACCTAAAGGTTTCAAAACAACATTTACATGTAACGACTAACGATGACTTAACGACTCAGTTAAAATGTATATACATGTAGTGTTTTAATATGTATTCATACACTTTTGAAAGACTTCAAGACACTTATCAAAATACTTCTACTTAACAAAAATGCTTACAATTACATCCTCGTTCAGTTTCATCAACAATTCTACTCGTATGCACCCGTATTCGTACTCGTACAATACACAGCTTTTAGATGTATGTACTATTGATATATACACTCCAATGATCAGCTCTTAGCAGCCCATGTGAGTCACCTAACACATGTGGGAACCATCATTTGGCAACTAGCATGAAATATCTCATAAAATTACAAAAATATGAGTAATCATTCATGACTTATTTATATGAAAACAAAATTACATATCCTTTATATCTAATCCATACACCAACGACCAAAAACACCTACAAACACTTTCATTCTTCAATTTCCTTCATCTAATTGATCTCTCTCAAGTTCTATCTTCAAGTTCTATGTGTTCTTCATAAATTCCAAAAGTTCTAGTTTCATAAAATCAAGAATACTTCCAAGATTGCAAGTTTACTTCCAAGTTTTCTAAATCCATTCCAAGTAATCATACAAGATCAAGAAACCTTTGTTACTTACAGTAGGTTATCTTTATAATACAAGATAATAATCATATTCAAACTTTAATTCAATTTCTATAACTATAACAATCTTATTTCGAGTGGAAATCTTACTTGAAATTGTTTTCGTGTCATGATTCTGCTTCAAGAACTTTCAAGCCATCCAAGGATCCTTTGAAGCTAGATCTATTTTTCTCATTTCCAGTAGGTTTATCTAAGGAACTTGAGGTAGTAATGATGTTCATAACATCATTCGATTCATACATATAAAGCTATCTTATTCGAAGGTTTAAACTTGTAATCACTAGAACATAGTTTAGTTAATTCTAAACTTGTTCGCAAATAAAAGTTAATCCTTCTAACTTGACTTTTAAAATCAACTAAACATATGTTCTATATCTATATGATATGCTAACTTAATGATTTAAAACCTGGAAACACAAAAAACACCGTAAAACTGGATTTACGCCGTCGTAGTAACACCGCGGGCTGTTTTGGGTTAGTTAATTAAAAACTATGATAAACTTTGATTTAAAAGTTGTTATTCTGGGAAAATGATTTTTATTGTGAACATGAAACTATATCCAAAAATTATGGTTAAACTCAAAGTGGAAGTATGTTTTCTAAAATGGTCATCTAGACGTCGTTCTTTCGACTGAAATGACTACCTTTACAAAAATGACTTGTAAATTATTTTTCTGACTATATACCTATACTTTTTCTATTTAGATTCATAAAATAGAGTTCAATATGAAACCATAGCAATTTGATTCACTTAAAACGGATTAAAATGAAGAAGTTATGGGTAAAACAAGATTGGATAATTTTTCTCATTTTAGCTACGTGAAAATTGGTAACAAATCTATTACAACCATAACTTAATCAACTTGTATTGTATATTATGTAATCTTAAGATACCATAGACACGTATACAATGTTTCGACCTATCATGTCGACACATCTATATATATTTTGGAACAACCATAGACACTCTATATGTGAATGTTGGAGTTAGCTATACAGGGTTGAGGTTGATTCCAAAATATATATAGTTTGAGTTGTGATCAATACTGAGATACGTATACACTGGGTCGTGGACTGATTCAAGATAATATTTATCGATTTATTTCTGTACATCTAACTGTGGACAACTAGTTGTAGGTTACTAACGAGGACAGCTGACTTAATAAACTTAAAACATCAAAATATATTAAAAGTGTTGTAAATATATTTTGAACATACTTTGATATATATGTATATATTGTTATAGGTTCGTGAATAACCAGTGGCCAAGTCTTACTTCCCGACGAAGTAAAAATCTGTGAAAGTGAGTTTCATTTGCCTTTTTACCCTTTATATTTTTGGGCTGAGAATACATGCGCAACTTTTATAACTGTTTTACGAAATAGACACAAGTAATCGAAACTACGTTCTATGGTTGAATGATCGAAATTGAATATGCCCCTTTTAGCTTGGTAGCCTAAGAATTAGGGAACAGACACCCTAATTGACGCGAATCCTAAAGATAGATCTATTGGGCCTAACAAACCCAATCCAAAGTACCGGATGCTTTAGTACTTCGAAATTTATATCATATCCGAAGGGTGTCCCGGAATGATGGGGATATTCTTATATATACGCATCTTGTTAATGTCGGTTACCAGGTGTTCACCATATGAATGATTTTTATCTCTATGTATGGGATGTGTATTGAAATATGAAATCTTGTGGTCTATTGTTACGATTTGATATATATAGGTTAAACCTATAACTCACCAACATTTTTGTTGACGTTTAAAGCATGTTTATTCTCAGGTGAATACTAAGAGCTTCCGCTGTTGAATACTAAAATAAGGACAAGATTTGGAGTCCATGTTTGTATGATATTGTGTAAAAACTGCATTCAAGAAACTGATTTCGATGTAACATATTTGTATTGTAAACCATTATGTAATGGTCGTGTGTAAACAGGATATTTTAGATTATCATTATTTGATAATCTACGTAAAGCTTTTAAAATCTTTATTTATGAAATAAAGGTTATGGTTTGTTTTAAAAATGAATGCAGTCTTTGAAAAATGTCTCATATAGAGGTCAAAACCTCGCAACGAAATCAATTAATATGGAACGTTTTTAATCAATAAGAACGGGACATTTCATAACTCACCAACATTTTTGTTGACGTTTAAAGCATGTTTATTCTCAGGTGAATACTAAGAGCTTCCGCTGTAGCATACTAAAATAAGGACAAGATTTGGAGTCCATGTTTGTATGATATTGTGTAGAAACTGCATGCAAGAAACATATGTCGATGTAATATATTTCTATTGTAAACCATTATGTAATGGTCGTGTGTAAACAGTATATTTTAGATTATCATTATTTGATAATCTACGTAATGCTTTTGAAACCTTTATTGATAAAATTAAGGTTATGGTTGTTTTAAAAATGAATGCAGTCTTTGAAAAACGTCTCATATAGAGGTCAAAACCTCGCAACGAAATCAATTAATATGGAACGTTTATAATCAATATGAACGGGACATTTCACATATGAACTTTGTAAAATTCATAATCTAGTTGCAAACTCATTGACACTAATGAAGAGTGAAAATGTGAAGAACATTAACATCAAAACATCTAAGTATTGATGATAATTTACGTTTGCAAAACTTGTTGCCTACAATTGAATTATATATGCACTTTGAATTAATTTAAAATATCATTGTGTAGGAAATGGTAAGAGGAAAGGGAAAGAATACCGAACCAAGGAGAAAGGATTCATACAATCCACCAACAGATCCAACAGAAAGAATTAATTACAACATTGAGTTTCTATCTGACCGACATATTACTGAAGGAAGAAAAGTTGCCCACAATCAAATGCATGAACTCGTGAGACAATTCGAAACTCTTAAATGGGGAGCATTTCTCACTCTTGATGGTCTTATTTACCCATCTCTTGTTCGAGAATTCTATGCAAACTTCAACTTTGTGAATAATGAAGTTTAAATCAATCTTCAAGGCACAAACTATCGCTACTCTCTCGAGGACTTTGGGCGCATTCTTCAAGTTCCAACAGACGGTGAAGAATTCTTTAGTCCGCGTCAGGAACTGACGTATCTTCCAAGCTTTATCTCTAGCAAAATGGCGTTGATCGATACACTGTGCAAAGAGAATGCTCCTCGAGCTGAAATCGAAAGATCTGGATTACTGGAAAGACATCTCTCCTCTGAGTATGAAGTTTGGAATAAAGTAATTGACTACAACATCTACTGCAAATCAGGAAATCACTACAACATCCATGCCACTCAATTTGCTCTCATGTGGTGCTTGGAACATGGTATCAAGGTGAATATAGCCTTTCTGATGGCAACCAAAATGAATGGAACTATCACCGAAACAACTCGAGGACTACCTTATGGAATGCATCTCAACAAACTGTTCAGGCACCTCAAAATCTTAAGTGGTGACTCACTTCCACTCACTCACAAACCTATCTTACCACCAAAGACAGCAGGAGGATCAACTTCCAAACGAAGAAGAACTACCAATGAGGAAGGAACTGGCAGAGGAGCTATTGAGATATCTGACAATGAAGACGAAGAAGGGGATGAATCAATGAGAGATCTTGGGGTAAACGCTAAGATGGATAAAATCTATCAGACTCAAATTAAAAGCTTGAAGAAAGAATCAAAAGTGAAGAAGTTGCTGAAGGGAGTGATCAGAAGCTTGACATATAGGTCAAGAAACGTGGAAGATGATGATTTGAGCGATGAATTCTAAGTTCTTATGAAATTGTTCTACTGCTTTATGGTTGAATGTTTAAGACAATAATGTTTAAGTTAATAGTATGTATGTTTAATAAATATTTTGTGTTTACTACATGCATTCAATTGATCATACGAAAAGTCCAAATAAAACCATTAAAGTCACGCACGGTTGAACTCACGGTCGACCGTAGGGTAAGCCTTAGATAGACTGACAAATTGTTTTGTCCTATTCTGATCAGTAACATCAAAAAAAAAAAAAAAAAAAAAAACTCAATAAAGTCTCAAATGATAATTGGTATGTCAATCAAAAGACTTTATTCATCTAACCTACCCTACTTATGAGTATTCAATGAAGTAAAGTTGTACCTAGTAAGCCTTTATAAAAACTAATGCATTCAACTAAACTCATACCCATCATCACAAATCCCTCAAAATCCATCTCTCAATCAAGTCATGAGAACTATTGCAGAAGGAAGAGAAGTGTCAACACACTAACTGTAAACTTATTCGCTTGCCAACTTCTTTAGTATAAATTGGAATGCCTTTCTCAATCTACGAGGACCTCTATATTCTCTCCATGTGAATGAGTTCTATGTAAATTTTCAATTCCATGATGATATGAAGATATCATTCTCTCTATGGCAAAAGCTATTCCTTGACACTTGAGGAATTTGGAAACATTATGGATGTTCCAAGTAACGAAATCAAATTCTTTCTCAACTCAAACTCATTTAATGAGTTTCCAGAATGGCTAGAAAAAGACAGTGTTCTTGAAACACTGAGTGAAGGACCACTCAAATTTGAGTCCGTTAAGGAGGAAGGGTTCCTAGTGCATCACCTTGCCTCAACATATGATCGATGGCAACAGATCATCTTCATAAATGTATATGGAAAAGGTGAAATACTTTGGAGAATGAATGCAAATGAGGTTACTCTTCTGTGGTGTCTCATACACTCACTCAAAGTAAACATTGCATTTCTTATGGCATCAAGAATGCAACAGGCAGCTCGAGAACCCTACTTGAAATTACCTTATGGTCTTCATCTAACTAAACTATTTGCTCACCTCAAATTAACAACCACCTATCACTATGCTGCTCAAGTTTCGTCATATCCAATATGCAGAGCGTCAACTAGACCATTTGTTGAACCTTCTCTTAATAACCCTCCAAATTTCAGCCTTTTTTCAACCGTGGGACAAAGCAGCATCATTCACGAGAACGTTCTGAAAATCGAACAACATCTGAGCAAGCTTGAAGGAATCATAAGAGACACTCATCACTATGTTCACCGCAAGAAATAGGCCAAGGCAATTTGAAGAATGCCTACCTATACCATGAATATGCTTGCTCTATGATGTATTTTCCATGCATAATTCCATGTATGCATATCTATGTTTAGTATTTGCTATGAATAAAATGTGTGCTTGTCTTTAATAAATATTTTCCATCCTGCACAATTTAAGGGGGAACTTTGCTCTAAGGGCGAGCATAGTTCTAGGGGGAGCTAACATTTTTGCTTAGACAAAAGGGGGAGAAATATGGATACAAGTGATGTTAACACTTGCGTATTTATAGCAAAATGTCCCTCATCACTTGTATGTTTTTCATCATCAAAAAGGGGGAGAATGTTGGTTAATGGACTAACCGACAAAGTTAAGTATGATGCTTAACTAAAGAATATGTTTTGATGATGAGACATACATATGCATAAGTGATGATCTACATCTTAACATAAAACACGCAAGTTCACTAATTCATACTTGATCTTGCAAATGACCAAGTCAAACAAAACTTATAGAATGAAAATAAAAGATCATTAAAGTACACGGTCAAAGTACGATCGATCGTATACTTAGCCGTAGAAGCCCAGACTGAATTGCAACTCAGTTTTGTGAAAACAAGTTGCACGGTCGCCACCACGGTCAACCGTAGTGCGACCGCAGAATTCTCTGTCACCATTTTCGATCAAATTTAGTTTGACTACTTCCCGACATCTATAATTCATAAAACCTTTCTCAACACGCTTAGAATAGATTCCCTCTCCATACTCAATTGAGTTTTGGTCATAAAAACACTAATCTTGGTTAATTACGCTTAATTACATCTTAATGACAAATTAACCATGATTAGGCATAACACATAAGTGTTAATCAACAACTTGTGATCTTAAAACTTGTCTAGATATTCTTAGGATGATCACCAAGTACTAACACACATAAGCTAATGTCACTAGAACACTAATTACAATTAAATATCACTTAGTGACAAATTAAGGCTAAATGAAGAACAATGTTTTCAAGTGCAACTAGTAAAGACTTGTAATCCTAAAATACACTTAGATACATTTAGGATGGTCACCAAATTCCAAATAGAGATTGCTCTTCCCTTGTGCATGTGTTGGACATTAATGTGTGCTTACACATTAATCATGGAATATGTTATATTGCAAGTAAGCTTGCTAACGCTTAAACCATAGTGTTATGCAAATATCTATATGATTGATTTTAGAATAACTATCTCTTACTATGTGTGAGTATTACTTGCTACTAGCTAATATGCTTAATATTCATAAATTTGCCAACTTGATTGATATGCTTGTTATGTGTTTACTAGTTAGAATACTAGGATTCGAGTAACTAGTTTACTTCAATGAATTAAGTGTAAAATGGTTCACAAAGGAATAATGGTCAATAATCTATTTGGTCTTGTCTAAGTAACACATTGTGATTACTTGTCCAAGTATGACTTAACATTGATGTCCTTACACACTTAATGTTTATTTTAGAAAGACATCACTCAATTAATCTATACTTAACTTTAAAATGAATATGACTTGTGATTAATTGAAACTAGGTGTAAGATCTTTAAATTTAATACAAATAAAAGTGTCACCAGAAAGTGTCAGCAGAGAGTGTTCTCAGAAATGCCACTAAAAGTGAACCTAACACTTATGCATTTTTAGATTTTACATCAGAACTAGAATCTGATAGTTGCAGTCCCTAAATTTCTAGAACTGTGATGTCTCCCTTTTATGTTGCAGTGCGCGCCGTGCAAGGGGAAGCGCGCCCCGTAAAATGAGCTGGCAGACCTCATTCGTGATTTTTAATATTTTAGAGGGGTATTTGGGTCTTTTTATGTAGGGGTCGGTTTTAAGCCATAAAACTGATCCATTGATCAACCTTATCCTCATTTCACACCCACAAACTCTCTCATCTTCAAACCCTATAGAGAGGAAGAGTTTTAGAGAGGGAAAGCTCTATTTGGAGAAGAAGGAGGTTGATTCGGGTTAAGGTGCAAGAGGAAAGGTTGTTCATCTCATTAACGGCAACATTTTGGTGGTTTTAGTAAGTCTCAACTCCGAATTTCATTTGTTAAATTTTGATTTTCAAGTTAGGGCTTTGACTTGGGTGTTCTTGAGTCAAACCCACTAGTTGATAAATGGGTGTTAAGCTAGTAAATAGTGTTGATGACCATTGTTGGTAGTTTTGGGGTTGGATGATGAAATTGATTAGTTGATAATCATGTTTGAGTGTTAAAATCACTAGTTAACTTAGGTTATAAGTGATTAAAGGTGTAAGCTTGCAAAATTGGTGTTTTGACTTGAGATTTGGCCAAAATGGGTTCGGTGTCAAAATGATGCAAGTACGTGTTTTGATGATGAAACATTGTGTATAATGTGGTGTTAGAACATAAACACTAGTTAATTATGATTGTGGGTTATTTGGGAGAGTTTTGGCTTAGTCAAATGGAAGTAAGTGCAAATGGGTCAAAATTGCACATACGGTGTTTTGGGCATAAGCTAGAGTGTTTAGCCTATTTGTTTTGAATTACTTAGGTGATTTACATTTGGACGATTAGGAGCTCAAGCGGGAGTTTCCTTTCTTGTAACCGAGGTGAGTGGAATATTTATACATGTACGTATATAATTTGGTTGCTTGCGTGCAATGTGGCAAGTGTTATCTGGTAGGATACGCTTTTCGTGGGCCATAATTGGGTTGGGAAAATATAGTGAGTGATATCCGTATGGATAACTCTTCGTTGGCTATATTTGGTTTGCGTTATGTGGTGAGTGATAGCCGGAAGGATTGACTCTTTGTCAACCACAATTGGGAATGGGGGCATGTGGTGAGCGGTTAACGTTTGACCTATCGCTCTTCGTCGACCACATGTGTGAGTTGGGGTAAGTGGTGAGTGTTAATCGTGAGGATTCGCTCTTCATTGGCCACTTATCGTAGGATGGTAAGCGGTTTCGCTTTTCTTCGGCCATCCTTGTGAATGAGGTAAGTGTTAACGGTTCGATTGCACTTTTCGTCGGCCTCATGGTGCGTGGTGGTGAGTGTTAATGTATTTGACCTACCGCTCTTCGTCGTCCACGTACGCGTTGCGATGGGTGGTGAGTGGTTAACGTATTTTACCTACCGCTCTTCGTCGACCACCATCAAGTCGAATGTCGACATTGTGTATATTGGGTTGTGTGAGTTTTATTAGCTTTGCACGTGTGATTATTCGTTTATTGTGTTTTGCTAATGGTATGCGTTGTTTGTGTAGGTGTATGCAAGTGTTTAAATTATGTATGTATGCATATAAGTATTGCATTCATTAAGCAATTAGCTTACCCTATCGTTGTTTACATTTTTTTTAGGTTCAGAAGTGGACGTGGCAAGGGTATGCTCGGGATTTAGATGATTTCCCCTTTTGTTACTTGCTTAGATTACTTTTGGATTCGACCTAGGATTGAGTAGTTTATCCCCAAACATCATGCGCGTAGTATGTTTGAAATTAAACTCATTTGGGTTGGAATCGCTTCTTTAATGTATTTAACGGGTCGTTGGAGTCCCGAAGATTTTATTATACTTTTGTCGATTGAAAACCCAAATATTTAATGTTTGACAAGTGTTGTATTGGTTGGGTGCGGTTAAACTTGGTTTGGGTGAAAATGGGTTGACATGTATTAAAATAGGCTGCAGAGACTTTCCAGCTTTAACGCGCGCCGCGCGGGCCTATGCGCGCCGCGCATATGGCCAATTGCTGGTGGTCAGGCCGGATGTTAACTTCTGGAATGGTTTTACGTTATAGTGCGCGCCGGGAACCCACATGCGCACCGCACATATGGTCTGGCAGAAACTGTTTGTTGTAAAAAAAACGGGACGTGTTTTCTCGTATAATGTCAAGAGTCGTTACTAGTGGTATCAGAGCATGGTCTAAGGGATTTAGGTGACTTGAGATAGGCGCCTATACTTAGACTTTTTGTTTGTGCTATTATGCGGGACTTGTAGGATTACGGGTCGGTTTAGGTTTAGCTAGTGCCTTAGATAATAGGTGAACTAGCTATGTGATGAGTATGTTGTTACTAACCCTGTTGTTTTGTGTTGAACATCTAGTGAGATGGTTGTTGTAATTATGAGCTCAGCATGGCGTGCGGTCGTAATAATGATTCTCGACCATTATTACGGTTGCAAACCAAGTCAAGCAAGTGATGTACAACAAGTATTGAATTAGATGGGGTGTACGGATGGTTATATATATATGTGATTGTGAATATAGATCGTGGCAATATATGCAATTTATTCGTGTTGCGTTCCTAACCGAGTTCATTTCTTAGAATGAAGACGAGGAACGGACATGATAACGATGATCAAGGCGAAGACTCCGAGTTCACGGCCAAGGTTGAGGCCATTATACAAAGGCATCATGCGGCCTTTTTAGCGGACGTTAAGAAGATGTTCCTAGAGTCGATTAACGAGCAAGTAACCGATCTAATCAAGGAATAATTTAAGGCCATTGTTCACGACGATAATGTTGGAAGTCGAGACTTCTACTATAATAATTTCAAGGACGTCCAACCTCCCACCTTCGATGGTGAACGAGACCCACTCAAGAGTGCTCGTTGGGTCTCTGATATGGAGGGGGTCTTTCGTACTAGTGAGTGCCCTCTCGATAAGAAAATGAGGTACGGAAGCAGCATGTTGAGAGGTGATGCAAAGTTGTAGTGGGACGCAAAAATTCAACTTTATGGTGAGGAGCAAAGTATGGGTTTGATTTGGGATGAGTTTAAGTCAGAATTCTTCAAGGAGTACCGAACTTCGGCCAATATTTCGAGACTCAAGGATGAGTTGCGCGCCTTGAAACAAGGGTCAATGTATTTGAACACTCTCAAGTCCACTTTCTTATCAAAAACCCAATTTTGCCCAGAGTATGTCGGGAATGATCATATGTTAATAGAAGATTTTTATCGAGCATTGAACGACGATTTGAAGAACAAAATTAGTAGAGGGTCGGTGGACTCTTTTGAGAAGTTGTTTGAAGTGGCAAAGGGTTTTGAGACACTTGTCCCGAAGACGAGTGGTTCCGATGTTAGTAAGCAAAAGTTCGAAACTACGATACATTCGAACAAGAAAGGTAAGAGTACTTCCGAGGGTGGTGGAAGCGGGAAGAAGAGTGGTACCGGTGGTTTTATGCCCACGTGTTATAATTGCAGATAGCGGGGTCATTTGTCGCGTGAATGTACGAATGCGACTTTTAACAAGGTTACATGTTTTAATTAGCCGAAAGGAGGGACACCGAAAGTCAGGGTGCCCGGAATTGGTTGGTGATGCCAGGGTACGCAACAATGTGATGATTAGTGATGATGCATGAGGACCGGACGGCGATGTTCAGGTACTTTCGATATTTCTATTGAAACACATTTATGATTTTGGTTTGATGCATTGTGTTAGTGCATAGTGTAACGGAGGGTAGCGTTCCTTATGGAATTACCCTACGATGATGGTCGGGTTGACGGAAGAAGGGCGTAAGACTTGGTGCTTCCAAGCATTCCTTAGCATTGAGTAAGAGACCCTTACTAAGCCATGGGAATAGGCTTTGGTGTTGTTTGGTAACGCGTGGTCGTTTTTGTATCATTTGTCGGGCATATATGACTTAAGTCACTTTAATTGTGAGATGGGTGACATCGGACGAATGGAACCCTCACAGTTGAGCCTTATTGTCTCGATGAAGGTTGGTAGTGGAGTTTATGTGACGCGATGTCAGGTGCCTCTTTCATACCTACGAGCGTAATAGTCGACTCCGACGATGTTGTGGTTATATTGTACTTAGGGTACCGGAGAGAAACCCTTAGGAACGTTAGTGACTAGGTGGAAGTTGGAAAACTATGGCAATCGGAGGATTGCAAGAATAAAGCTATTGTAATTTGTGGTGAACTCTTCGTTTGAAGTGACGAAGGATAGGTTGAATTCCTCCGTATGCTCCCGGTTAGAGCAAAATGTTATGATGGGTCGGGTGGACCCAACTGTTAGAAAAGTGTACCTTACGGGTAGCATTGTATTGACTTACGAGATGCGTAATGTGTTTATTTATGTCGTTGCTTAAATAACGCTAACGGGTGACAACGAACGTCAGCTTGTAATTTTGAAATAAATTCTTAAGAATTCGAGGACTACGACCGATGGAGAGATTGGTCTCGTATATCGAAAGTGGTGAAGTTCGCGGGATAGTAATACCATGGGGATGTGGTTATGAACATAGTTCCAAGTGGGGGAGTTATACTCCCGCGCGAGGAGGTTCTAGTGTGGAATCTCGGATGATGCTCGTGGTAAAGTAGGAAATTAAGATTCGGGACCTAGGTTGGTTGATTTGTGGTGGAGTACAATTGAGGTTAAAATTTTATTTATTGCTTTGGATGTAAATTACTACTCGAGGTAGTAATGTGGTTAAGCCCATTAAGAGATAAATGGACGTGCTCAATGAGCAAGGTAAGGTCCCGTAGTTGAGGGATGGTGTGCCAATTTCTCTTTTAGAGAATTGTATTCTTGAACCTATGCGTGATATAGGTTATATCTTGCGCGATCGTGATAGCGGTGTTGGTGCATACGTATGATTCGTGTGCAGGGATTTCTGAGCTGAGTGGAATGATTCTAAGTATGCGTATATACTTAGCTTGTTTGTATGTATTGTGGCAAGTGCTATCCAATTGAGAGGATTCACTTTTCGTTGGCCACGGTTGGAGTGTGATAAGTAGTAAGTGTTATCTGTTAGGATTCACTTTTCGTTGACTGCTTATCGGAGTGTGGCAAGCGTTTTCCATTGGGATTTGCCTTTGTTTGGCCATTTGTGAGGAGAGGTAAGTGTGATCCGTAAGGATGCGCTTTTTATCAGCCTTTTGTTGCATAGTGGTAAGTGGTTAACATTTGATCTACCACTATTCGTCGGCCACGTACGTGTGAGGATGTGGGGCAAGTGGGATCCAATCGTGAGGAATTCACTTTTCGTCAGCTCCATTGTGTTGTTTGTTGGCCATGTTATTGGTGTGTTGTTACTTTAGCGACGTACATGATAAGGGTACGCTAAAAGGATTGCTAACTCGGTACGAGATTGGGAATGTTAGTATGTATATGTCGTGCGGTCGAGGCATGGGTCCGTTACCGTTTAGGAATGAAGTGAGACTTGGTACTCGGGTTTGATGAATCTGGTAAATCGCGGATGATGATTTACATCGGAAAGGTGATTTTAAGTAAAGTCACGTAAAGAAGTTGTGTAAAAACTTCGAATTGATGGAAATTGTTGTAGATATCGAGTTTGGACGTATGTCGGAGGACCGTAGAGCATGGGTCCTGTTGGATAAATGACGAGGATCACGGGGACGTGATCCAATTTAAGTAGGGAAGAGTTGTAAGATCCTGAATTTTAATACATCAGAAAGTGTCACCAGAAAATGTCACCAGAGAATGTTCTCAGAAGTGCCACTAAAAGTGAACCTAACACGTATGCATTTTCTGATTTTACATCAGAACCAGAATCTGACAGTTTCAGTCCCTGAATTTCTAGAACTGTGATGTCTCCCTTTTCTGTTGTAGTGTGCGCCGCGCAAGGGGAAGTGCGTCGCGCAAAATGAGATGGCAGACCCCATTCGTGATTTTTAATATTTTAGAGGGGTATTTGGGTCTTTTCTCGTAGGGGTCAGTTTTGAGCCATAAAACTGGTCCATTGATCAACCTTATCCTCATTTCACACCCACAAACTCTCTCATCTTCAAACCCTAAAGAGAGGAAGAGTTTTAGAGAGGGAAAGCTCCATTTGGAGAAGAAGGAGGTTGATTCGGGTTAAGGTGCAAGAGGAAAGGTTGTTCATCTCGTCAACGGCAACATTTTGGTGGTTTTGGTAAGTCTCAACTCCGAATTTCATTTGTTAAATTTGATTTCCGAGTTAGGGTTTTGACTTGGGTGTTCTTGAGTCAAACTCACTAGTTGATAAATGGGTGTTAAGCTAGTAAATGGTGTTGATGACCATTGTTGGTGGGTTTGGGGTTGGATGATGAAATTGATTAGTTGATAATCATGTTATAGTGTTAAAATAACTAGTTAACTTATGTTATAAGTGATTAAAGGTATAAGCTTGCAAAATTGGTATTTTGACTTGAGATCTGGTCAAAATGGATTCGATGTCAAAATGATGCAAGTACGTGTTTTGATGATGCAACATTGTGTATAATGTGGTGTTAGAACATAATCACTAGTTAATTTTGATTATGGGTGATTTGGGCGAGTTTTGGCTTAGTCAAATGGAAGTAAGTGCAAACGGGTCGAAATTGCACATACGGTGTTTTGGGCATAAGCTAGAGTGTTTAGCTTATTTGTTTGTGATTTACTTAGGTGATTTACATTTGGATGACTAGGAGCTCAAGCGGGAGTTGCCTTTCTTGTAACCGAGGTGAGTGGAATATTTATACGTGTACGTATATAATTTGGTTGCTTGCGTGCAACGTGGAAAGTGTTATCCGGTAGGATACGCTTTTCGTGGGCCACAATTGGGTTGGGAAAATATAGTGAGTGATATCCATATGGATAGCTTTTCGTTTGCAATATATGGTGTGCGTTATGTGGTGAGTGATATCCGGAAGGATTGACTCTTTGTCGACCACAATGGGGAATGGGGACATGTGGTGAACGGTTAACGTTTGACCTATCGCTCTTCGTCGGCCACATGTGTGAGTTGGGGTAAGTGGTGAGTGTTAATCGTGAGGATTCGCTCTTCGTTGGCCACTTATCGTAGGATGGTAAGCGGTTTCGCTTTTCGTCGGCCATCCTTGTGAATGAGGTAAGTGTTAACGGTTCGGTTGCACTTTTCGTCGGCCTCATGGTGCGTGGTGGTGAGTGGTTAATGTATTTGACCTACCGCTCTTCGTCGTCCACGTACGCATTGCGATGGGTGGTGAGTGGTTAACGTATTTGACCTACCGCTCTTCGTCGGCCACCATCGAGTCGAATGTCGACATTGTGTATATTGAGTTGTGTGAGTTTTATTAGCTTTGCACGTGTGATTATTCGTTTATTGTGTTTTGCTAATGGTATGCGTTGTTTGTGTAGGTGTATGCAACTGATCGAATTATGTACGTATGTGTATAAGTATTGCATTCACTAAGCAATTAGCTTACCCTCTCGTTGTTTACATTATTTTAGGTTCGGAAGTTGACGTGGCAAGGGTATGCTCGGGATTTAGACGATTTCCCCTTTTGTTGTTTGCTTGGATTACTTTTGGATTCGACCTAGGAATGGGTAGTTTATCCCCAAACATCATGCTCGTAGTTTGTTTGGAAATTAAACTCATTTGGGTCAGAATAGCTACTTTAATGTATTTAACGGGTCGTTGGAGTCCCGAAGATTTTATTATACTTTTGTCGATTGAAAACCCAAATATTTAATGTTTGACAAGTGTTGTATTGGTTCGGTGCGGTTAAACTTGGTTTGGGTGAAAATGGGTTGACATGTATTAAAATGGGCTGCAGAGACTTTCCAGCTTTAACGCGCGCCACGCGGGCCTATGCGCACCGCGCATGATTTGGCCCAAATGGACGGTTTTATTTGCGCGGTGTCATTAGGTCGCAACACGTCAGAATTAGCTACCAAAAGAGAGTAATGGTTTTATCATTTATATTTAGCTGGGGTTTCCTAGCTATAAATCACCTACTTGTCTTCCATTTAACGAGTAAGTGGTAAATATAACTCAGGTTCGTATTTTTGTATGTTTGCTCAGTAATGTGGGACAAAAGTGCCTATATAGTTAACCCCAGTGACAAGAGGTGATAGATTAAGATTAACTAATAATACTATAATTTAACTGTAAGATAAAGATAGATATGTATGGAGAATAGAATTCTGATGGGGAACTATTACTAGAGTTTAACTTCCTAGAATAAACACTAAACCTTAATTAACTGGGCTATGAACCTAACTGATTTGTCACTAAGAGTTTAGGCTTTGAAGATTCTGGCTAAGACGGATATCCCTACTCCCAATGTTAACTTTAGAGGGATTAAACGACCTTATGGATAGAATCCTAGGTACATGAACAAAGTGGTATATCCCTAAAGGAAAGTCTCAGCTTTTCTTAATCCTAGTTTGTCTAACTAAAGCAATATTCCACCACTTAATACTACGCTATGCCTTAACATTAGCAGATGTGCAATCTTAGATATCCTAAGGTACTGCTAATTGGATTAGAAGTCACTCCTTTGCGATCATTTACTCAACCCCGGATCATGCTTCTAACGCGAATCATGCTTCTTAGCAAGCCAGTGTTCACTGAACTCTATATTGCCTACTTTAATCACAACCTAAATGGGCAGCTCTTCTTTGACAAATAAATGGTTATTCGTACGTAGGTACTATATCCCTATTGTGACGTTAAGTACACATAACTACTTACCTTATATCCTAGAGTTGATCAGGTCCTAATACTAGGTTTTAGCCACGTGAATAAGCGGAAAGGGTGATCCGTAAATTAAACTTCTAAACCGTCAAAGTTTCAGCATAACAATAGGATAAGTTTCAGATAAATTATTCAACATATAATAAACATTTGTAACAGATAGATAGACATGCAAGATGAAAGCAACTTAAGATAATAAGATAACTTAATTAAATTAAGGAAACCGTTCACCATTTACAGACGAGATTTGGACCATTACAAGTGCTGACATCCTCTAGACCGCTCCTATTACAATCTTTGGCGTTCGCCTCCGGGTACTTAATTTCCCGCTCGGAGGTGAGAAGGCCATGAAAGCTCTAGTGAGAGAAAGTGTATTGTAGTGAGAGAATGAGGAGAGGTGTGTTGAAATTAGATGATAAAAAGCCTTTAAATAGACTTGAAATTTCCCTGCAAACGGCTAGCAGGCCGTTTGCCAGGCCAGCCCGTTTGCAGGGGCCGTTTAACTTGGGCGTGTGGCAGGCTATTTGCTAGCTAGGCAAGCCGTTTGGCTTGCCTGGTCAGGTGATTTTACTGGGTCGTAACTTGATTTCTTGTCTTTCACCGTTTTTGCTCTAGAATCTTCGTTTTAGCTCCGATTCTCTTGATTCTTTTCGCATCGTCTTCGTAATTAATTTATCTACAAATTTAACTGAAAAAGCGATTATTTTGCTACAAAGTTTTGAACTTTATGCTTTTGGGACTCAATATCGGGGGTAAAAACGTGACTTTTTAGCCGATATCAAATATCCCACACTTAGACTTTGCTTGTCCTCAAGCAAACTTTCGAGCTTTAAACACTGAAGACTTTTATTCGTAGTGATCAAGTGGTCTTTGTTCCGCTAGACGGAGGAGCAAAAACTTGGTTTTATTCTTTTTGTTATTCTCAAACCCTTTTCCGCATGAGAGGAGGTTACATAACTGAGGCTATCTCACTTGGGTCACTCATTTCACGGAAGTGTTTTGGGGTGTCCTATAGTTCTAAGATATGAAATCGCTCTTAGCCAGTCATGCTCACATTCTTCGTCATAGGCTTGATCAAGACTCAAATCTCCATCACTTATTTGAGAGAACTTTCAGTTATGGACTCAGCTTGTATCAAAAGAAGAGATGGTGATTTGGAGGTTTTGGGGTGAAAATGGTTCGATAGATAGGAGTTTCTTTAAAAGATCGATTTTCGGTGATCCTTTCAGCTTTTTGTCAGGAATTTCAGGATGAGCATCCTTCTTTTTGACTGCCAGGAGTTCTTTTCTCGAATCTTTTCTGGTTCTGCTCCTTTTATTATTTTTTTTGAGCAAGCATCTTTTGCTTTTCTCTTCGAGGTCTCCTTTTATTGGCTGTCTTCTTGATAGTTGGCTTGGATGCTTCGCATTTTCTAATGCGGTTTTATAGAGGATTTCCCGGAAGGAATGATTTTGTCAGGATTTATTTCTTTATTTATGAAGCGAATCAAATGGATAGGTAGTGGTCGATGGAATAGTGGAGTGGAGATGGAAATGAAGGTGTGTAATGGGGGTGTTTTTGTCTTCACGAATAGCCGAGGTTCTAACTTAGTAGTTCTCGTCAAAATGTGTGATTCTGAAATGTAGATCAAGAGCAAGTTCTGATTCTGAGATGTTAACATCGTCGCGCTCAACGGAAGTATAGTGAAGCACTAAAAACGAGTGCTTATAAAGCCTTATTTGGGGGTGCCTCACAACAATTATAATGGGTCGAATCACACCCTTCGTTATGCAATGCTCTTTTGGAAAATTCGATTTGATTTTAGCAAAAAGTTTTAACCTTGTTTTACTATTTTGTTTATTTTGTAGCAAAAACTTTTTGATCTTTTATAGAATTTTGTAATCCTTAATGTTTTATAGTTCATAAAGTTTTAAATTTTGTGAAAAATTTAGTTTAAAAACACTTGAGGGTTTTTACAAGAATCATTATGGGCAACATTTGCAATCCCACACTTTAAAATAACATTGTCCTCAATGTTAAGGATACGGCGTATCCCACACTTAGGTTTTGAAAGAGGCGTTTTGTTATTAAAAAGTTTATGTTGATGGGGTTGCCAATCCCACACTTAGTTTTTAAAGTGGTATAGTAGTTTGCGTCTATTCTATTGAAAAAGCGGTGAGGATGTAGTACTCCCCTATGGTTGCAAGGCGTGCATTCGGATGGGATGCCAATTATGGTTTCTTCTATTCTCGTGTCGGTGTCATCCTCGTTCAGTGTGTCCTTGCTCCAAGTCGTGCTTCCATCTTGTACGATCTCGATCGTCGGTTGTTTGTGACGTTTTATTCACGCAATTTTATTCTAATTATCATACAAACTTAAAAACAAAAAGTAGTTATGCCCGAGATCGGGCGTACAGACATAGTTTAATAATGTAATACAGTATCATAAGTAATCATAAAATAGTTCAGAGATAGGGAAAGTTATAGCTAAGCTGGATGGTATGGAAGAGAGTAAGATACACTCGTGTGTGGCCTCATCGGGTTCCTCAAAGCGGACTGTCCCTCATCAATCATCTCCTCGTCTGTAGTGAATTGTTGTGCCAATTCTGCCGTGTTCATCCCCGAGGATATCCTGAACTGGATCTCATCTGATCGTGCGATCAGTCCCATGAGCGATGAGGTGCACATATGAATCATAGGCCCTGTACGCCAACCCTGCCCTTCCTACAGATCTCTACCCAAATGTGGGTTCATACCTGTGACGACCCGAAAATTTCTGACCAAATTTAAACTTATCTTTATATGATTTAATATTTTTGTCATGATAAGAAATGAATTCTAACAAGTTTTAAAGCTTTTGTAAATGAGTTTTATATAACGGTTGACCACCCTGTTTGTCTAACGATTCACAAACGTCATAACTTGTGATATATATATATATATATATATATATATATATATATATATATATATATATATATATATATACGGAAACATGCGAATAATATTTATATACTAAATGATACAAATTTACTATTGAATGATGCAATTTCAAATTAAATTTTTTTACGTATATGATCGTTTTATTTTTATGATGTAAATTTTTTAATTTATAAGAAGAAACGCAATTAAATCAAAGATGTACAAGCTATAAAGCACAACGTGCAACAAAGTAACTTAAATAGCTGAATCGAAATTAATTCATTTACTATTTATATGAATAGTAAATGAAACGAAATTAATTAATTTACTATTCACATGAAAGCGACATGATAGAAATTATTAATTATAAGTTACATAAAATACACCTGAAGTTTTTAATAAATACGACTTTTAAAATATTAAAATTCATTAATTCGTTTGAATTAAACGAATTCAATAATTCACGGTGGCACAGAATGATCAGCAGACTAGTACGTACACTCTACATCGAACGTATATAGTAATTTTATAAATAAATGGACCTTTTTACAACTAGTTTTATAAAGCTTAAAACCAAAATAAATATATGTATTCAATTATAAAAAGTGAAATACTTTTTATTTATACTTTTACCCGTCAATTATTAGCAACAGAGTACGAAATACCGGTCCGTGAAAACTATCGGTAGAAATGACAAAACATGGGCGGCTTTTAAATCTCACGTTTGATTCTATATTATTATTTTATTATTACTTTATTATATTATTATATTATATTTATATTATATTATTATATTTATTCTATATATATGATCGATCATTTATGCGAAGACATTCATAAACTTCACATATTACTCCATATCATATTCATCATCATAATTATTATTATTATTTTATTATTATTATTATTAAGATTATTATTTTATTATTACTCCATATTAAATTTATTATTATTTATATTAGTTATGTATACATAAAATATTACGATGAGGTTATGCCCAAACGATTTCAAAACAAGTTTTTTGAGCGGGATAGAGCTAAGAAAATTATGGGTTATAGCTATGGAGGTTATGGGTATTACTTGGGGGTTATGATCATGAGCCAAAGGTCAACCTAGCATTTATCATTTCCGTTGCGTCTACGTACTTTCCTGCAATATTGAATCACAATATTGATACGTGAGCATTCATATCTTATCTTTTATATATTAATAGTGTATCAATGTCTAGTGCTCGAGTATATATGTTTATGCATGCTTGTATGCTTTAATTTTGTCGTTAAATAGTTTATGATGAATCACGAATTTGATACATATGCTACTGATATAAAGTATATGATATGCATGTCGTTGGAAAACTATCGAAAAATTAATAACTTTTCATTTAGAAATCGCGTGATTTCGATGAACGGATTAAAAGATATGATCATCTGAATTATGTTTGACGTTAATTGAAATTGTGTTTGAAACTGTAAATTAATATTTAAACAACTTGTCTATGAGATTGATAAATTGGATTTTTAGATATTACTAATCGAGTAAATGAATTTCTATATAAGGCACGTCTCGTTTTGTTGAACAATTGTCAAAGTTGACTGTCTTATCATGTTTTAAAGCTTTATAAACACTATAATCTGATTTTACAAGTATTGGAAAGCTATGTAAAATAATAAAATATTTTCGATTGCCATGATAATTCAAATATAATATAGCTCCTGAAATAAATAATATTTTGAGTTTGATAAACTATAAATTCTTTCAATTATCAAGACTTATATTATGTTAATAAACATGTATAGATTTAAAGATCATATTGGGTCAGGTTGACTTTTGAGATGACTTTTGTTAACGTTTTCGAGCATTAGGATTGTGATACACTATGACCTGACCTAGCTTGTTAGACATGTATTGACCAACATATGTTCTCTAGGTTGAGATCTACGGTTATTTTGCATTCCGAGTTTCGGTCACATTTCAGTGAATGACATTATGTGCTACTAAGGTGAGTTTATAGATCCCTTTTTAATTGCTTTTGCAATCTATATTTTTGGGCTGAGAATACATGCACTATATTTTAAATGCAATGGACACAAATACATACTAAATTCTACACCGAGTTTGAACCGAAAATCCCTTAGCTTTGGTAACTAGTAGCTGCCGGTTATAAGAACCGGTGGGCGCGAATAGTGGTATATGGATCCATAGGGCTTGACATCCCTGGCCGTTCAAGGTATAGAGACCCTAGCCTGAACTAAAAAGCGGATGTATGCTATTTGAGTTTAGTTCATGTTGGATTGCGTGTATTGTACATGTTGGTTGCATGTATGTTAAAACATGGGTACTTATTATAATGTTAAAGTTTAGTTACCAGGGTGTTCAATCTTGTAGAATATTTTGATAAACGTTTCTGGATGAAACAACTGAAATCTTATGATCCACCTTTATATACAGATTATGCGCAACATTAAAACTATGAACTCACCAACCTTTGTGTTGACACTTTTAAGCATGTTTATTCTCAGGTTCCTAAAAGTCTTCCGCTGTTTGCTTATATGTTATACAAGCTATGTGCATGGAGTTATACATGCTTTATTCAAGAAAACGTTGCATTCACAAATTCATCACCATGTATCTTAATTTGGCTGCATTGTCAACGGATGTAGTATTGTAAACTATTATTTACGGTGATTGTCTATATGTAGAAATCATCAGATGTCAAAAACCTTGGAATTTGATATTCATTTATGGTGTGCCTTTTCAAAAGAATGCAATGTTTACAAAACGTATCATGTAGAGGTCAGTACCTCACTGTGAAATCGATGAATGATGTATTCGTCCAAATGGATTTGGACGGGTCATCACAATACCCATACCGTCTATACCCTGTGTAACTCCCTCAGTCATATACCGGCTTACAGCTTAATCCCATGTGGAAGCTTGAGCGTCGGTGGATGTATCTATGTGAGTGCTGATGTGGGTCGTGTCAAACAGGTTGTTGACAAAATCTGCGGCCCCTATGCTCTGTTCCCTTAGAGGAGATGGGATGACTATACGTTGTGTGCAATGATGCCGAGGAGGAGATGGGGGTTCTGAATACTGATTGCTCGAGCCTGCACCTCTAGGGTCTCTGTGGGAGAACATCATTGGATACTCATGAGGATACGGCAGGACATTAAGATGTCTGCCTGCATGATGTGTGAAGTGATCCAGGTTCTGAAAGATAGCGTGCTGAGCAAACCAACTCTCATGTCCGGGCAGATTTCCCATATGATAATGGTACGGTGGAAAGCGCGGTCGATCCCTCTCTCCTACTGATGAGTGTCGGCGGGCATCAGTGGGCTGACCCTGTGTGGTGGGATCATCCTCATCCCGTGGTTCATGCGAACCTCGCCGTCTCCGACCATCTATCGTCCTCGTATCAGGCCTAAATCCCGTAACTCTTACCCATGGCACTGTTCGGTCTTCTGAGTCTGGTATTGCTAGATTAGCTGTAACTATTAACTATTCATCCTCAATCTGAATCTACTGCTAAGTGTTCAGTAACTTGTACCCTATCTCTTCAGACTCGGCTGCTGTCCTATACCCAAATCTCTCAACACTACCTAAAACATGCATCCTGCGAAGGAGTTTGGTGACAACGGCTCCCAAAACCGGCACAACTGTTCTTGAGGCATTCCTTTCATTGGTGAATGCCTGGGCTAGAAGGTGTGCGACTTGCATATTTTGGTTATTGATCATGGCGTGCATTAAGCGCATATCATTAATGGTGACGGCACCGCCATGTTGGGTTTTCGGGTGAAGGGTTTTGACGATGAGGTGGTGAAGAATGCGGTGAACGGGATTGGAGTTTGAAGCCGTTTTACTTGACCTCCATGCTTCATTATCGGAGGTGTAGGTACGCCAGATATCTTGATGATCGCTGTTATTCACGGTGGTGTATCCCCTTTTAAATACAGACCGGTTAAGGTGTGACTTCTTGTACAGTTCTAGATGCTTTGCAGATTGCGCAAGAGTTAGGTGATATATCTGATTCTGGTGGTGGAAATGGATGCACTCGTGACTGTTGTACTCCTCCTGGTCAACATTCGACTCGAATCTCCATGTTGCCATGAATTCTGCGTATGGCTTCTGATACGCCCGTTCATGAATTTCAAACAGATTTTGCCATGCGCTATTGACTTTCCCGTGTGCTGTAAAGTTCAAAATTCGTCTTAGCTCATCGGCCCAACCACATTGCTCCATTATTTCCCAGTTTATGTATTTGTTGGTGCCATTTTGTCAATTTATCCAATTCCTCATGAACGGTTCATTATCCGTTGGGTTATCTTACCCGAGGAGGTAGTGAGACAACTCATACTCTTCCGGTAAATAATTAGCCATCTGCAAAGGTAAAGTAACGTAGGTTATGTTCCAAAATAATAAGACTTAAAATAACACTTAGAATTGAAAAATTCTTATATTTTTCGGAAAAAAAAATCGAAATGAGGGTTTTAAAAATGGCATTTTCCAAATCCATGTTATAGTCAATTATAGCCAAAATTACAGCAAACAATATCTAATCTCACTACAAACTTATTTTCAAGCAAAATTCAAAGCGTACCCGTGATTGCAACAATTAATGCTAAAAATAATAATTATAGCGAGTTAGTCGTAATAAGCAACTTTGATTAAAACATGATGATTTTCAAGCATATAATGATTCTAATGACCATTTTTTAATTACCTTAAATATTTTTAATCATCAAACTTTTCCTATAACATTCTTAAGTCAAGGCTTAAGACCGTTTTTACCGAGAAATATTCTTTTTGCTTAAAACGTACAAAAACAAAAAAGTCAAAGACTAGGCTAAATTTTCATTTGCAAGTCGATGATATCTTTATTTAGGCTAGTTTTAAGGTAATCCTAAGTTTTAAAAATGTTTTAACTATATGAATAACCCTAAGCCTAATTAAGTGTAGTTTTACCAAAACATCATTTTTCAAGCAAACAAGTCTAAATTGTTCCAAAATTAGTTTCTAAGCACTCTAAATAAAGCACTAAGCCTAAATGAGCTAGCAAAACATCAAGTTTCCAAAAATTTCACCGATTCCTAGCCTAAAACCTAAACTAACGAATCAAAAGCTAAAAACTAACAACAATGCTTCAATCGAACCTAAAAACTAACACATATCAATTACATTATCTAATAAGCATATAGGAATTCAAAATTGGGCATAAAACACAATTTTTCTCAAAAGTAAAAATTTTGACTACGAGTAAAAACTCAAATTTTAACCATGAAAGAGTACCTTTTACGCAAAATTGATGATGGAAATGCGTTTAGGAGGCACGAGAGAATCGGATTTGAGCTTTGCATCGTTAAATTTGGTCAAGATTTGATGGTGGTGGTGTGGTGTGCTTGCGTCGGCCGAAGAATCACAGGAAGAAGAAGAAGAAGAAAAAGAAAAAGAAAGAGGGAAAAAGGAGAGGAGGAGGAGAAAAGAAGAAGAAAAAATGGGCCCGTGTGGCTAACGGGCTTATTTTCCCGACCCGACTCGCGAATTTTTATATTTTTAAAATTTTAAAATTTTCACTAGATTAATAAAAAATAAATAAAATTTTACTTCGGATCTTAATCCGGTTATTTTTATTAATTAAACTAAAATTCAAAAGAAAACGACAAATGAACGGAGTAAAATTAAAATATTTTATTTTATTAAAAACACAAATTACACATGTTCCACAACTAAGTTCCAGAAATGATGCGGAAAGAAAGATAAGTTTAAATTTTCTTTGACCATCCAGAGTAAATCAGCGAAGTGTACTGAAAATATTTCAAAGTTACTTAGCATTTTACGCTCGCGATTTTGTAAATCTCCGATATCGTCCATAAGTTTAACCAAAGCCTTTCTAACTTTTTTAATGTTTGAAATTCCATCCCTAGATCCAGTATCTCAATAATTAAGCTCAAAAAGAAGTTTTCACACAGTGTCTTGAAATAGAAGATCTTCATCGCAGTCAGGATCACCGATAGTAAATTTAAAGTTTTCAGATATTTCCCGAATGACCTTTCTTTGCGGAGTTGTAAATGGAAATTTTGACATAGTGAGAATTTGTACGAGTTCAGAATATATTTCCTTTCTCTTTGTGAAGAAATTCTGATGTATTCTTTCCTCGGTTGAATTCGAAAAAACTTCAATTAATCTTTTGATGAGAAATGAGGCTGGATCAAAGTAAAAGAAATCTCGATTTCCATATTTTGAAATAGGGTTAGGTTTTTTTCTTTCAATCCAAAATTCTAATTCAGACATCATTGTGGCGACATAACGGTTTATATAAATTGGAGAAAATTCCTTATCACTGAAGTGAGGGAGAAAACTGACGAATGACTCTAAATCAAATTTGAAATCAATTTCTGCATCCCGATACTTGACAAAAATATCATCCCCACATTCTTTTAACCGTTTGTGAAGAGAACGAACTTGAGAACGCAGCTCTTTTAACAGATTGATTTGAAAATGTTGAGAACGGGAAGTCTGAGGAATAGAGGTGCCTAATGAATTCTCTATAGACGTCTAACCTTCTACAAGGATTTAACAGATTTCCAGTAAACGGAGATTTTGTTTTATCAATGTGTCGTTTCTCTTTGGGATTAAATTCAAACAAGTATGGATAATTGAAAATAGTTGGATATTCTTCTAGTATTTCATCTTCCATAATCAGGAGTTCGTTAAGACTTAGCCTCCCTTTTGGATCGTGAAGAGGGTCGAATCATGGTTCATTTGAGTAAAACTTATCTAAAAGCAATGAAATCTCTAAGTCGGATGAAAGTATCCGGCTTCTTGGACTACAAGGATCGAATAACTAAAAACAATTAAAAACCTTTAAACAAATAGACTTTATTCCAATTTTGCCCACATTTCCAATAGCCAAAAGATGTAGCAGGTAGCCAGGACCCTTTAAATCGGAAATCCACAACTCGCCACTAACAAATCCAACTATTACTACGAATCAGAAGATCGTCTATTCCGTTTAACTGCCAACTTCCCCGGCAGCGGCGCCAAAAAATTGATGTGTGCGATCGTGTCCTTTTATATTTCTCGGATTTAGATTGAATTTATTACACGAATTGGTTGTGATTATATGGTGTTCTTATGATTTCGGATTGATTTCACACATATAGGCAACTTTGTCCTATCCGTATAGTAATAGTTCGTTGGTAAATCCGGTTCGTTCCACAGGGAAATTGAGTTTTCAAGGTTTGTAATCGTTAAAAGTTAATCTATTTACAAGGGGGATTTAGATTAGGCTTTACACTAAGCATAATTTAAAATATGGTTAAAAGTAATACAGTAAAAAGTAAATAACATTTAATATGCAGTAAAAGTAAAAATAGAAAGTAAAATAAAGTAGTGGTCACTAAAATATGTCCCCTCTGGATTATGGATTGTTTTTAAGTCCGGTTATGATGTTTTAATATATATCCTTATATTTAATCTTCCGATTTATAAAGATTTAACTAACTAAAATTAAATCTAACTTTCGTTTCGATCTCGTTTTAGCGAATTAATTTATACCCCGACTATTCAAATTGAGATTTAATCCAGTTTTTACTTTCGTTAAAACCAAAATTATAACGGTCTTCCCTTTTTATAATTACACGATTATATAAGCTATAATATTACCCAAACCACCGGATCACACTTCTAAATTGTTGTCAATAATTTGTCCATATGTCCGTCTAGATCACCGAGGTGTTGAAGCATAATTTATGTAATTTTAATGCACTTTCGTTTATCAATTTTAATAAACTATGTGATAGGGGTGAAAATATTAAATTATATAATAATGGGTCGGTGATTAAACTCAATGTTAAAAATAGTCAAAGTTATATCATAAAATTATAAATTTTTTAATCCATTTGTCCAAAGGTTCTACATCTTAGTCACCACTATGGGTATTTAGTTGGACATTATAACGACATAAAAATATAATTTATATAAAGTGGACATGGTAACAATAATAATAATAATAATAATAATAATAATAATAATAATAATAATAATAATAATAATAATAATAATAATAATAATAATAATAATAATAATAATAATAATAATAATAATAATAAACGATAACAATAATAAATAATAAATAACGATAATAACGACGATAATAATAAATATTACGATAACAATAACGATAATAAAAACAATAATAATAATAACAACAATAGTAATAATAACGATAATAATGATAATAACGATACGTAAAAATAAAGTTGGAACGTGGAGACTTACAGCGAGTTGGAACGGTAAAAAGTGGTATTGAAAGCGTAGCGTTACACGGACAGAAATTCGACTTGAAAACCCGTAAATTAAACTTGTTACACTACCCAAACTTGCAGAAATTTAACCACTAATTTAAACTATTGCTACTCCTAAAACTAATATATATATATATATATATATATATATATATATATATATATATATATATATATATATATATATATATATATATATATATATATATATATATATAAAATACAGAAATTTAAAATATATATTGAAAGAGTGTGTTTAGAGTGCAGATTGCTCGAGCTATTTATAGGCCAATTCTGAAATTTGCAGCTCCGCGAGTGCGGAGGTTTAACCCTTTACAGCTCTGCGAGTGCGGAGCTTCGGATTCCAGCTCACCAACTTTTGGATCCTAGCTTTGTCGACATATTTATTATATATATATAATATATAAATAATTTATATAATTATTTATATATTATATTTTATTCTTGTGTATAGTTGACTCGTAATTTTGGCTTCATTGTCTCGTACGTTTACGCCCGGTTTATGTCTCGGTCCCGGTTTCTCGAACACATTTTCGTATAATTTAATATCGTGTACTTTGCATTCCGCGACTTGTACTTTTGTCATTTTTTAGAAGTTATTCTTCGATAAATTAAACCACTTAGAGTGTAACTTGTACGTTTGAGCATTTTGAACGTTTTCATCTTTCAAATCTTCATTTTCGTCTTTAAATCTTCATTTTCGAGCGATCTTCGTCTTTCGTCTTCGCACTTATTTATTTAAATGATTACAACTAAAAATAAGGAAATTACAATTAAAAACATTACATTTTGGAACGATATTGCGACTAAATATATGTTCGTTTGGAGTAATATCAATTATCCCTACACTTGAACGTTGCTTGTCCTCAAGCAATACAGAACTTGAAATAAAACATACTTCACACAAATCATTTCTTTATTCTACACACTTTATACATCAGTGATTTTGATACGGCGGTATAAACAATGATAGTAACGATGTGGTTTACAGTCCCACATGACTATGAAAAGTTAGATCCTTTAAGGAAATTGGATCTTTATGAAAATATTTGATCTTTTGAAAATTCATTCTAGTTTTTACCCTAGATAAGTTTTTCGATTTAACCCTTTATCGGTGTTGCAAAATGTTTTGTGGGTGTTGTGGGTTTCAGATTTTAAAATTTTAGCTCAAAACTTGCGGTTTTGTGTCACCCACTTGCTAACCTTGTATTAGGAAAGCAACACATCCAATATACTTGTCCCGTATATTACCTTTCAGTAAACTACCGTCCGGTTGTAAAGGAAAGCGATGAACAAGCAACTGTTAAGGCAATGTCTAATGACATGCTTTTGATTATGGTCCACAACGTGTCGGATGCAATTACTATCCTTTGTAGGAGAAATAGTAAGGATCACCCTATAATTTTTCGGTCTGGCACAAGGTCCTGTCTTCGACCTGCTATGCAACCACCGTTCTTACTGCTGACACCCGATTTGGTTCAGGTGACCTAATGAATTCTGATGAATTCTCGGGATTTTACGTTCAATGGTAATGAACGCATTGAAAATAGGTTTTCAGAAAATAAATCGGTTTTAATTTGATCAAAATATTTTCTTGCTCAAGCTCGAGTTTAGATATCATTGAATTCCATAAGTTTGTAATTCTCAATCTTTAAGGTCAATCTCAAGGATTGAGTAATATCAGGCTTAAATGCTGATTTTTAATCTTTAAGGAGATTATCCTTTCTAGGAGTCTGATTCATTAGTCTTATCAAGCTAATTTTCACGGCGCCCTCTGCATTTTACGAGACAGATCCTCTCATGGTTAGGATAACTGTGACCACTTGGCGACCCTGTTTGATGCTGAGGTCCGTGGATTTCCAGCTGATTTTCGAGAAAACTTTTCAAGGTTTTTCGTAGACTCTACAACTG
The DNA here is from genome assembly GCF_046630445.1 of Rutidosis leptorrhynchoides. Lineage (NCBI taxonomy): Eukaryota > Viridiplantae > Streptophyta > Magnoliopsida > Asterales > Asteraceae > Rutidosis > Rutidosis leptorrhynchoides. The sequence goes on from NC_092338.1 coordinate 115,233,315, forward strand.
GTCTGGACGACAACTTCCTGACCTAAATCAAGAAGCGCGTTTATTATTTTGAAGACTTTACTTCATTTTAATGATGGAATTGATTCATCGTGTAGATCCATTTTTTCTTTAATTTTCATAATTTAATGGGTAAAACAAATATATACAGTCCAAAGCAAAAGTACCTGCAATAAACTTCATACAAACATGTGATAACAGTTCATATATATTGACAAATCTCCCCACACTTGGCTTTTTTTATGCGTCTTTTTATTTATTTCTAAAAATATATTCAAGCGTTTTAGTTGTTTTTCAATTTATGTCTTTATTTTATGGTAACAATAATTTCGGTATTAACACCTAGTTTTATCGTTCATAAATAACAAGATTTGAATTCATTTAGTTAAAAATTTTTAAATTTTTCACAAAATTTTAGAAAATAAGCCTAGTGTAAACCTGAGAGAATTTATAACCCCTCCCCACACTTGAGATCATGCAATGCCCTCATTGCAATGAAATCAGACTAAGTTAAATTCACGAGGGCAATTAGAATAGAAAGGGAGTTAAAACCTCTTTAGTTGAAAAGCTGTAATTTGCTGTATTTGTTTAATCTGTTGATGTTGATTTATCTGTCATCTTTTCACATGTTTCGTCAAAAATTGGTTGCTTTTGCTGAACTGAATTCCAGTCTTTGAAATGTGTCTTTTACCCTTATTTATATGCACACAAAAAAAACAAACAAAAATACAAAAACACACGAAAATATTTTTTTTTATTTTTTTTATTTTAAAAGTTCACACGAAAAGGAAATAAACATGATTTTTTAACGAGTCGTTTTCTCGACTCTACCCCATATTTATTTTCTAATGGGGTAAGACTCTCCTACATCTATCGAACGATACGTGAAATCGGTGGAAAAAGTTCCACGAATTAATAAAGTGAGCCAGTTATTTACATCTCAAGTGGTATATAATATATCAATGAGTTTAAATTTTTGTTTAAAAAATTTAAAACCCACCCGAGTTTCAATAATGGTCTCTTCTTCAAGTGCAGCTTTTAGTAACAGGTCGCTTTTTTTTCAGTTCTTGATCAAATGGATCTTCATACACCGATTGCCAGATATTTATTTCTTCAGGGCAGACGTATTTCATTGGAGGTGGAATTTCTTCAAGTGGTCCTTTGATATCAGGTTTCTCTCCACTACACTCAGACGTGATTGTTCCCAGTGACTCCTTTAGTTTCTCCCCAGGATCACGGAATTCATCATTAGTAGATGAATCAGTCATTAAGAAAACTGGTGTGGGAGATTGTGGAATGGTAGGTTGTGGAATTGAAGCAAGTTCTTCTTCTTTAGTGTTCTTCATCGGCACCACTGGTTCGATCTTGGGTATATAATCATCATCCATATTGCTTTCCCAAGAATCCCAATTTGTCGCCCGCAATTCTTCTTCATCTATAGCTGGATCGATGTTTTTACTAGTTGAGGCTATTATGTCGGTATTTTGATGATTCAGAACATGATCTTTAGCTATCGGTAAGACTGAATAAGGAGTATAATCAGAAAAATCGGTGATTTCGGACATCACAAATTCGCCAAATTCTGATGGTATGATATTTTCTTGCGCATTACTCCTTTGTTCAACTTGTGTATTGACTGATAGGATTTCTGAATGCGAGTCCGAAATTTGCTTCATTTGTTGCATGATAATTTCGTTTTCTTTATTTTGGTATCTAACGAAGTCCAAAAGTGTGAAATGTCCCGTTCTTATTGATTAAAAACGTTCCATATTAATTGATTTCGTTGCGAGGTTTTGACCTCTATATGAGACGTTTTTCAAAGACTGCATTCATTTTTAAAACAAACCATAACCTTTATTTCATAAATAAAGGTTTAAAAAGCTTTACGTAGATTATCAAATAATGATAATCTAAAATATCCTGTTTACACACGACCATTACATAATGGTTTACAATACAAATATGTTACATCGAAATCAGTTTCTTGAATGCAGTTTTTACACAATATCATACAAACATGGACTCCAAATCTTGTCCTTATTTTAGTATGCAACAGCGGAAGCTCTTAGTATTCACCTGAGAATAAACATGCTTTAAACGTCAACAAAAATATTGGTGAGTTATAGGTTTAACCTATATATATCAAATCGTAACAATAGACCACAAGATTTCATATTTCAATACACATCCCATACATAGAGATAAAAATCATTCATATGGTGAACACCTGGTAACCGACATTAACAAGATGCATATATATATAAGAATATCCCCATCATTCCGGGACACCCTTCGGATATGATATAAATTTCAAAGTACTAAAACATCCGGTACTTTGGATGGGGTTTGTTAGGCCCAATAGATCTATCTTTAGGATTCGCGTCAATTAGGGTGTCTGTTCCCTAATTCTTAGATTACCAGACTTAATAAAAAGGGGCATATTCGATTTCGATAATTCAACCATAGAATGTAGTTTCACGTACTTGTGTCTATTTTGTAAATCATTTATAAAACCTGCATGTATTCTCATCCCAAAAATATTAGATTTTAAAAGTGGGACTATAACTCACTTTCACAGATTTTTACTTCGTCGGGAAGTAAGACTTGGCCACTGGTTGATTCACGAACCTATAACAATATATACATATATATCAAAGTATATTTAAAATATATTTACGACACTTTTAATATATTTTGATGTTTTAAGTTTATTAAGTTAGCTGTCCTCGTTAGTAACCTACAACTAGTTGTCCACAGTTAAATGTACAAAAATAAATCGATAAATATTATCTTGAATCAATCCACGACCCGGTGTATACGTATCTCAGTATTGATCACAACTCAAACTATATATATTTTGGAATCAACCTCAACCCTGTATAGCTAACTCCAACATTCACATATAGAGTGTCTATGGTTGTTCCGAAATATATATAGATGTGTCGACATGATAGGTCGAAACATTGTATACGTGTCTATGGTATCTCAAGATTACATAATATACAATACAAGTTGATTAAGTTATGGTTGGAATAGATTTGTTACCAATTTTCACGTAGCTAAAATGAGAAAAATTATCCAATCTTGTTTTACCCATAACTTCTTCATTTTAAATCCGTTTTGAGTGAATCAAATTGCTATGGTTTCATATTGAACTCTATTTTATGAATCTAAACAGAAAAGTATAGGTTTATAGTCGGAAAAATAAGTTACAAGTCGTTTTTGTAAAGGTAGTCATTTCAGTCGAAAGAACGACGTCTAGATGACCATTTTAGAAAACATACTTCCACTTTGAGTTTAACCATAATTTTTGGATATAGTTTCATGTTCATAATAAAAATCATTTTCTCAGAATAACAACTTTTAAATCAAAGTTTATCATAGTTTTTAATTAACTAACCCAAAACAGCCCGCGGTGTTACTACGACGGCGTAAATCCGGTTTTACGGTATTTTTCGTGTTTTCAGGTTTTAAATCATTAAGTTAGCATATCATATAGATATAGAACATGTGTGTAGTTAATTTTAAAAGTCAAGTTAGAAGGATTAACTTTTGTTTGCGAACAAGTTTAGAATTAACTAAACTATGTTCTAGTGATTACGAGTTTAAACCTTCGAATAAGATAGTTTTATATATATGAATCAAATGATGTTATGAACATCATTACTACCTCAAGTTTAGTAGGTAAACCTACTAGAAGTGACAAGAAATGATCTAGCTTCAAAGGATCTTGGATGGCTTGAAAGTTCTTGAAGTAGGATCATGACACAAAAACAAGTTCAAGTAAGATTTTTACTCGAATTAAGATAGTTTATAGTTATAGAAATTGAATCAAAGTTTGAATATGAATATTACCTTGAATAAGAAAGATAACCTACTGTATATAACAAAGGTTTCTTGATCTTAGATGATTACTTGGAATGGATTAGAAAGCTTGGAAGTAAATTAGTAAACTTGAAGGGATTTTTGAAGTGTTCTTGAAGTGTTCTTCCTATGATGATTATAGCTTGACTCTTGAAGTGATTTTTGATGAAGATGATGATTAACTACTGGAAAAATACGTTCATAATAGTGTGTGTGTGTTGAGAGATAATTAGAAAGAGAATTGGAAGTGAAATGGAGTGAATGATGAGTGGTAATTGGTGAGTGGTGAGTGGGGTTAAAAGGAGTTCTAGTTAGTTGACTAGCTCATGGTAGAAGTTAAAATTGATTATTCATACATGACATAATCAAGATTGGAATCCCATGCTAGTTCCTATTGGTATATACTCATAGTAAGTACGTTTTGAAGCTGTGTATAATACGGGTAAGAATACGACTAGAATTCTTGATGAAAGAAAAGAATGGAAAAGTAACTGTAATCATTTTTGTTAAGTATGAGTGTTTTGATATATGTCTTGAAGTCTTCCAAAAGTATTTTAATACATCTAAATACACTACATGTATATACATTTTAACTGAGTCGTTAAGTCATCGTTAGTCGTTACATGTAAGTGTTGTTTTGAAACCTTTAAGTTAACGATCTCAATTAATGTTGTTAACCCATTGTTTATTATATCTAATGAGATGTTAAATTATTATATTATCATGATATTATGATATATTAATATATCTTAATATGATATATATACATTTAAATGTCGTTACAACGATAATCGTTACATATATGTCTCGTTTCGAAATCCTTAAGTTAGTAGTCTTGTTTATATGTATATAACTCATTTTTAATATACTTATGGAGATATTTACTTATCATAATCTCATGTTAACCATATGTATATCCACATATATATCGTCATGTCGTTTTTACAAGTTTTAACGTTCGTGAATCGCCGGTCAACTTGGGTGGTCAATTGTCTATATGAAACATATTTCAATTAATCAAGTCTTAATAAGTTTGATTGCTTAACATGTTGGAAACATTTAATCATGTAAATATCAATCTCAATTAATATATATAAACATGGAAAAGTTCAGGTCACTACAGTACCTACCCGTTAAATAAATTTCGTCCCGAAATTTTAAGCTGTTGAAGGTGTTGACGAATCTTCTGGAAATAGATGCGGGTATTTCTTCTTCATCTGATCTTCACGCTCCCAGGTGAACTCAGGTCCTCTACGAGCATTCCATCGAACCTTAACAATTGGTATCTTATTTTGCTTAAGTCTTTTAACCTCACGATCCATTATTTCGACGGGTTCTTCGATGAATTGGAGTTTTTCGTTGATTTGGATTTCATCTAACGGAATAGTGAGATCTTCTTTAGCAAAACATTTCTTCAAATTTGAGACGTGGAAAGTGTTATGTACAGCCGCGAGTTGTTGAGGTAACTCAAGTCGGTAAACTACTGGTCCGACACGATCAATAATCTTGAATGGTCCAATATACCTTGGATTTAATTTCCCTCGTTTACCAAATCGAACAACGCCTTTCCAAGGTGCAACTTTAAGCATGACCATCTCTCCAATTTCAAATTCTATATCTTTTCTTTTAATGTCAGCGTAGCTCTTTTGTCGACTTTGGGCGGTTTTCAACCGTTGTTGAATTTGGATGATCTTCTCGGTAGTTTCTTGTATAATCTTCGGACCCGTAATCTATCTATCCCCCACTTCACTCCAACAATTCGGAGACCTGCACTTTCTACCATAAAGTGCTTCAAACGGCGCCATCTCAATGCTTGAATGGTAGCTGTTGTTGTAGGAAAATTCTGCTAACGGTAGATGTCGATTCCAACTGTTTCTGAAATCAATAACACATGCTCGTAGCATGTCTTCAAGCGTTTGTATCGTCCTTTTGCTCTGCCCATCAGTTTGTGAATGATAGGCAGTACTCATGTCTAGACGAGTTCCTAATGCTTGCTGTAATGTCTGCCAGAATCTTGAAATAAATCTGCCATCCCTATCAGAGATAATAGAGATTGGTATTCCATGTCTGGAGACGACTTCCTTCAAATACAGTTGTGCTAACTTCTCCATCTTGTCATCTTCTCTTATTGGCAGGAAATGTGCTGATTTGGTGAGACGATCAACTATTACCCAAATAGTATCAAAACCACTTGCAGTCCTTGGCAATTTAGTGATGAAATCCATGGTAATGTTTTCCCATTTCCATTCCGGGATTTCGGGTTGTTGAAGTAGACCTGATGGTTTCTGATGCTCAGCTTTGACCTTAGAACACGTCAAACATTCTCCTACGTATTTAGCAACATCGGCTTTCATACCCGGCCACCAAAAATATTTCCTGAGATCCTTGTACATCTTCCCCGTTCCAGGATGTATTGAGTATCTGGTTTTATGAGCTTCTCTAAGTACCATTTCTCTCATATCTCCAAATTTTGGTACCCAAATCCTTTCAGCCCTATACCGGGTTCCGTCTTCCCGAATATTAAGATGTTTCTTTGATCCTTTGGGTATTTCATCCTTTAAATTTCCCTCTTTTAAAACTCCTTGTTGCGCCTCCTTTATTTGAGCAGTAAGGTTATTATGAATCATTATATTCATAGATTTTACTCGAATGGGTTCTCTGTCCTTCCTGCTCAAGGCATCGGCTACCACATTTGCCTTCCCCGGGTGGTAACGAATCTCAAAGTCGTAATCATTCAATAATTCAATCCACCTACACTGCCTCATATTCAGTTGTTTCTGATTAAATATGTGTTGAAGACTTTTGTGGTCGGTATATATAATACTTTTGACCCCATATAAGTAGTGCCTCCAAGTCTTTAATGCAAAAACAACCGCGCCTAATTCCAAATCATGCGTCGTATAATTTTGTTCGTGAATCTTCAATTGTCTAGACGCATAAGCAATCACCTTCGTTCGTTGCATTAATACACAACCGAGACCTTGCTTTGATGCATCACAATAAATCACAAAATCATCATTCCCTTCAGGCAATGACAATATAGGTGCCGTAGTTAGCTTTTTCTTCAATAACTGAAACGCTTTCTCTTGTTCATCATTCCATTCAAATTTCTTCCCTTTATGCGTTAATGCAGTCAAGGGTTTTACTATTCTGGAAAAGTCTTGGATGAACCTTCTGTAGTAACCAGCTAGTCCTAAAAACTGGCGTATGTGTTTCGGAGTTTTCGGGGTTTCCCACTTTTCAACAGTTTCTATCTTTGCCGGATCCACCTTAATACCTTCTTTGTTCACTATGTGACCGAGGAATTGAACTTCTTCCAACCAAAATGCACACTTTGAAAACTTAGCGTACAATTCTTCCTTCCTCAATACTTCTAACACCTTTCTCAAATGTTCACCGTGTTCTTGGTCATTCTTTGAGTAAATAAGTATGTCATCAATGAAAACAATGACAAACTTGTCCAGGTATGGTCCACACACTTGGTTCATAAGGTCCATGAACACAGCTGGTGCATTAGTTAAACCAAACGGCATGACCATAAACTCGTAATGACCGTAACGTGTTCTGAAAGCAGTCTTTGGAATATCATCTTCTTTCACCCTCATTTGATGATACCCGGAACGTAAGTCAATCTTTGAATAAACAGACGAGCCTTGTAGTTGATCAAATAAGTCGTCGATTCTCGGTAGTGGGTAGCGGTTCTTGATGGTAAGTTTGTTCAACTCTCGGTAGTCGATACACAACCTTAATGTACCATCTTTCTTCTTGACAAACAAAACAGGAGCTCCCCACGGTGATGTGCTTGGTCGAATGAAACCACGCTCTAAAAGTTCTTGTAATTGGCTTTGCAGTTCTTTCATCTCGCTGGGTGAGAGTCTGTAAGGAGCACGAGCTATTGGTGCAGCTCCTGGTACAAGATCTATTTGAAATTCAACGGATCGCTGTGGGGGTAATCCCGGTAATTCTTTCGGAAATACATCGGGAAATTCTTTTGCAATGGGAACATCATTGATGCTCTTTTCTTCAGTTTGTACTTTCTCGACGTGTGCTAGAATAGCATAGCAACCCCCCTTTTCTTATTAGTTTTTGTGCCTTCAAATTACTAATAATATGTAGCTTCGTGTTGCCCTTTTCTCCATACACCATTAAGGGTTTTCCTTTTTCTCGTATAATGCGAATTGAATTTTTGTAACAAACGATCTCTGCTTTCACTTCTTTCAACCAGTCCATACCGATTATCACATCAAAACTCCCTAACTCTACTGGTATCAAATCAATCTTAAATGTTTCGCTAACCAGTTTAATTTCTCGATTCCGACATATATTATCTGCTGAAATTAATTTACCACTTGCTAATTCGAGTAAAAATTTACTATCCAAAGGCGTCAATGGACAACTTAATTTAGCACAAAAATCTCTACTCATATAGCTTCTATCCGCACCCGAATCAAATAAAACGTAAGCAGATTTATTGTCAATAAGAAACGTACCCGTAACAAGCTCCGGGTCTTCCTGTGCCTCTGCCGCATTAATATTGAAAACTCTTCCGCGGCCTTGTCCATTCGTGTTCTCCTGGTTCGGGCAATTTCTAATAATGTGGCTAAGTTTTCCACATTTATAACAAACTACATTGGCATAACTTGCTCCGACACTACTTGCTCCGCCATTACTCGTTCCGACACCATTTGTTCCTTTCATTCTATTAACCCCTGGTCCGTAGACCTCACACTTCACCGCGCTATGACCATTTCTTTTACACTTGTTGCAAAATTTAGTGCAGAACCCCGAGTGATACTTTTCACACCTTTGGTATAGCTGCTTCTGATTGTTGTTGTTGTTGCGGTTATTATTGTTGTTCGGATGATTGTTGTAGTTGCTGTTGTTGTTGTTGTTGTTGTTGTTGTTGGACCGTTTGTTGTAGTTGCGATTGATGTTGCGATTGTTGGGATAATTGTTGCGATTATTGTTGTAATTGCTGTTGTTGTTGTATTGGTGATTCTTATCACCGTTTTCCTCCCACTTTCTTTTGACTTGCTTCACATTGGCCTCTTCAGTAGTCTGTTCTTTAATTCTTTCTTCAATCTGGTTCAATAGTTTATGAGCCATTCTACATGCCTGTTGTATGGAGGCGGGCTCGTGTGAACTTATATCTTCTTGGATTCTTTCCGGTAATCCTTTCACAAACGCGTCGATCTTCTCTTCCTCATCTTCGAATGCTCCCGGACACAATAGGCACAATTCTGTGAATCGTCTTTCGTACGTGGTAATATCAAATCCTTGGGTTCGTAACCCTCTAAGTTCTGTCTTGAGCTTATTGACCTCGGTTCTGGGATGGTACTTCTCGTTCATCAAGTGCTTGAATGCTGACCACGGTAGTGCGTATGCATCATCTTGTCCCACTTGCTCTAGATAGGTATTCCACCATGTTAACGCAGAACCTGTGAAGGTATGCGTAGCGTACTTCACTTTGTCCTCTTCAGTACACTTACTTATGGCAAACACCGATTCGACCTTCTCGGTTCACCGTTTCAATCCGATCGGTCCTTCGGTTCCATCAAATTCCAAAGGTTTGCAGGCAGTGAATTCTTTGTAGGTGCATCTTACACGATTTCCTGTACTGCCAGATCCAAGGTTATTGTTGGTATGTAGCGCAGCCTGTACTGCGGCTATGTTTGAAGCTAGAAAAGTACGGAATTCCTCTTCATTCATATTCACGGTGTGTCGAGTAGTCGGTGCCATTTCCTTCAAAATAGTCAAATGGAACAAGTTAATCATACAGAATATTAAGAGTAGTTAATAGTATTTCGTAGCATAATATGAACTCATTTATAAAAGCTTTTTCTTCATATTAGCGTTTTATAAGTTTAAATTCGGGTAGTACCTACCCGTTAAGTTCATACTTAGTAGCTAATATACAATTCAACTACTACAATTCTATATGAAAAACTGATTGTAATAATATTTCGCGTTCAAACTTTTATACAATATTTTACAAACTTACAATACCGCTTATTTTACATAAAGCATGAAATATAGCACACAATAACTTTGATACAAGATAGTTGTGAAGATAATTCTAGCTAGTACACAAGTCGTTCAGCAAAGGCAATAAAGACACGTAATTCATACGTCCAGAAACAAGTCATGCATTCTGGTTTTACTAGGACTACTTCTCATCCTTGGTCTTGTGGAACATAACCGTTATGTCCGTTGATAAGACAGCGTGTTGTAACGTCGTCAAAGGGACGAGGGTTACGTAATGACCAACAGTCTCGTAATAACCTAAAAACCTCATTTCTTACCCCAATTACCGACTCCGTCACTTGTGGGAACGTTTTGTTTAATAGTTGTAGCCCGATGTTCTTGTTCTCACTTTGGTGAGAAGCAAACATTACTAACCCGTAAGCATAACATGCTTCTTTATGTTGCATGTTAGCCGCTTTTTCTAAATCACGAAGTCCTATATTCGGATATACTGAGTCAAAATAATTTCTTAACCCGTTGCGTAAAATAGCATTTGGGTTCCCCGCAATATATGCGTCAAAGTAAACACATCGTAACTTATGGATTTCCCAATGTGATATCCCCCATCTTTCGAACGAAAGCCTTTTATAAACCAAGGCATTCTTGGAACGTTCTTCGAATGTCTTACAAACTGATCTCGCCTTAAATAGTTGTGCCGAGGAATTCTGACCGACTCTAGACAAGATTTCATCAATCATGTCTCCGGGCAGGTCTCTTAAAATATTGGGTTGTCTATCCATTTTGTGTTTTTATACTGTAAAATAGACAAGAGTTAGATTCATAAAAAAAATACTTATTAATACAAGCAATTTTTACATATATCATAAAGCATAAGCACACTATATTACATATATTACACCACACAAATACAACTATCTTATTCCGACTCGCTCGTTTCTTCTTGTTCGGTTTTGGTTCGTTTTGCCAAGTTTTTAGGGATATATGATGTTCCCCTAATACGAGCCGTCGTTGTCCACATTGGTTTAGAAAAACCTGGTGGTTTAGAGGTTCCCGGGTCATTGTTACAACTTAAGGACTTCGGGGGTTGACGATACATATAAAGTTCATCGGGGTTGGAATTAGATTTCTCTATTTTTATGCCCTTTCCCTTATTATTTTCTTTTGCCTTTTTAAATTCAGTTGGGGTAATTTCTATAACATCATCGGAATTCTCGTCGGAATCCGATTCATCGGAGAATTGGTAATCCTCCCAATATTTTGCTTCCTTGGCGGAAACACCATTGACTATAATTAACCTTGGTCGGTTGGTTGAGGAATCTCTTTTACTTAACCGTTTTATTATTTCCCCCACCGGTTCTATTTCTTCTTCCGGTTCCGATTCTTCTTCCGGTTCCGATTCTTCTTCCGGTTCCGACTCTTCTTCCGGTTCCTCTTCGGGAACTTGTGAATCAGTCCACGAATCATTCCAATTTACATTTGACTCTTCATTATTATTAGGTGAGTCAATGGGACTTGTTCTAGAGGTAAACATCTATCACATAATATCAAACACGTTAAGAGATTAATATATCACATAATATTCATATGTTAAAAATATATAGTTTCCAACAAAAATGTTAAGCAATCATTTTTAAAGAAAACACGGTCGAAGTCCAGACTCACTAATCCATCCTAACAAACTCGATAAGACACACTAATGCAAATTTTCTGGTTCTCTAAGACCAACGCTCTGATACCAATTGAAATGTCCCGTTCTTATTGATTAAAAACGTTCCATATTAATTGATTTCGTTGCGAGGTTTTGACCTCTATATGAGACGTTTTTCAAAGACTGCATTCATTTTTAAAACAAACCATAACCTTTATTTCATAAATAAAGGTTTAAAAAGCTTTACGTAGATTATCAAATAATGATAATCTAAAATATCCTGTTTACACACGACCATTACATAATGGTTTACAATACAAATATGTTACATCGAAATCAGTTTCTTGAATGCAGTTTTTACGCAATATCATACAAACATGGACTCCAAATCTTGTCCTTATTTTAGTATGCAACAGCGGAAGCTCTTAGTATTCACCTGAGAATAAACATGCTTTAAACGTCAACAAAAATATTGGTGAGTTATAGGTTTAACCTATATATATCAAATCGTAACAATAGACCACAAGATTTCATATTTCAATACACATCCCATACATAGAGATAAAAATCATTCATATGGTGAACACCTGGTAACCGACATTAACAAGATGCATATATATATAAGAATATCCCCATCATTCCGGGACACCCTTCGGATATGATATAAATTTCGAAGTACTAAAGCATCCGGTACTTTGGATGGGGTTTGTTAGGCCCAATAGATCTATCTTTAGGATTCGCGTCAATTAGGGTGTCTGTTCCCTAATTCTTAGATTACCAGACTTAATAAAAAGGGGCATATTCGATTTCGATAATTCAACCATAGAATGTAGTTTCACGTACTTGTGTCTATTTTGTAAATCATTTATAAAACCTGCATGTATTCTCATCCCAAAAATATTAGATTTTAAAAGTGGGACTATAACTCACTTTCACAGATTTTTTACTTCGTCGGGAAGTAAGACTTGGCCACTGGTTGATTCACGAACCTATAACAATATATACATATATATCAAAGTATGTTTAAAATATATTTACGACACTTTTAATATATTTTGATGTTTTAAGTTTATTAAGTCAGCTGTCCTCGTTAGTAACCTACAACTAGTTGTCCACAGTTAGATGTACAAAAATAAATCGATAAATATTATCTTGAATCAATCCACGACCCAGTGTATACGTATCTCAGTATTGATCACAACTCAAACTATATATATTTTGGAATCAACCTCAACCCTGTATAGCTAACTCCAACATTCACATATAGAGTGTCTATGGTTGTTCTGAAATATATATAGATGTGTCGACATGATAGGTCGAAACATTGTATACGTGTCTATGGTATCTCAAGATTACATAATATACAATACAAGTTGATTAAGTTATGGTTGGAATAGATTTGTTACCAATTTTCACGTAGCTAAAATGAGAAAAATTATCCAATCTCGTTTTACCCATAACTTCTTCATTTTAAATCCGTTTTGAGTGAATCAAATTGCTATGGTTTCATATTGAACTCTATTTTATGAATCTAAACAGAAAAAGTATAGGTTTATAGTCAGAAAAATAAGTTACAAGTCGTTTTTGTAAAGGTAGTCATTTCAGTCGAAAGAACGACGTCTAGATGACCATTTTAGAAAACATACTTCCACTTTGAGTTTAACTATAATTTTTGGATATAGTTTCATGTTCATAATAAAAATCATTTTCTCAGAATAACAACTTTTAAATCAAATTTTATCATAGTTTTTAATTAACTAACCCAAAACAGCCCGCGGTGTTACTACGACGGCGTAAATCCAGTTTTACGGTGTTTTTCGTGTTTCCAGGTTTTAAATCATTAAGTTAGCATATCATATAGATATAGAACATGTGTGTAGTTAATTTTAAAAGTCAAGTTAGAAGGATTAACTTTTGTTTGCGAACAAGTTTAGAATTAACTAAACTATGTTCTAGTGATTACGAGTTTAAACCTTCGAATAAGATAGTTTTATATATATGAATCGAATGATGTTATGAACATCATTACTACCTCAAGTTTAGTAGGTAAACCTACTGGAAGTGACAAGAAATGATCTAGCTTCAAAGGATCTTGGATGGCTTGAAAGTTCTTGAAGTAGGATCATGACACAAAAACAAGTTCAAGTAAGATTTTTACTCGAATTAAGATAGTTTATAGTTATAGAAATTGAATCAAAGTTTGAATATGAATATTACCTTGAATAAGAAAGATAACCTACTGTATATAACAAAGGTTTCTTGATCTTAGATGATTACTTGGAATGGATTAGAAAGCTTGGAAGTAAATTAGTAAACTTGAAGGGATTTTTGAAGTGTTCTTGAAGTGTTCTTCCTATGATGATTATAGCTTGATTCTTGAAGTGATTTTTGATGAAGATGATGATTAACTACTGGAAAAATACGTTCATAATAGTGTGTGTGTGTGTTGAGAGATAATTAGAAAGAGAATTGGAAGTGAAATGGAGTGAATGATGAGTGGTAATTGGTGAGTGGTGAGTGGGGTTAAAAGGAGTTCTAGTTAGTTGACTAGCTCATGGTAGAAGTTAAAATTGATTATTCATACATGACATAATCAAGAGTGGAATCTCATGCTAGTTCCTATTGGTATATACTCATAGTAAGTACGTTTTGAAGCTGTGTATAATACGGGTAAGAATACGACTAGAATTCTTGATGAAAGAAAAGAATGGAAAAGTAACCGTAACCATTTTCGTTAAGTATGAGTGTTTTGATATATGTCTTGAAGTCTTCCAAAAGTATTTTAATACATCTAAATACACTACATGTATATACATTTTAACTGAGTCGTTAAGTCATCGTTAGTCGTTACATGTAAGTGTTGTTTTGAAACCTATAAGTTAACGATCTCAATTAATGTTGTTAACCCATTGTTTATTATATCTAATGAGATATTAAATTATTATATTATCATGATATTATGATATATTAATATATCTTAATATGATATATATACATTTAAATGTCGTTACAACGATAATCGTTACATATATGTCTCGTTTCGAAATCCTTAAGTTAGTAGTCTTGTTTATATGTATATAACTCATTTTTAATATACTTATGGAGATACTTACTTATCATAATCTCATTTTAACCATATGTATATCCATATATATATCGTCATGTCGTTTTTACAAGTTTTAACGTTCGTGAATCGCCGATCAACTTGGGTGGTCAATTGTTTATATGAAACATATTTCAATTAATCAAGTCTTAACAAGTTTGATTGCTTAACATGTTGGAAACATTTAATCATGTAAATATCAATCTCAATTAATATATATAAACATGGAAAAGTTCGGGTCACTACAAAGTGTCTCCTCAAAACTAGGCTCGTACGTTTCTTCTGGTTGTTGAAATTGAAGATGTTGTTGTGAAAAATCGCATGTTGAGTTGCTCCCTTCGTAATCATTCCATGTATTTTCCAGGGGTGAAAAATTATCCATAGGAATATAATAATTACATTCCCATGTTGAATGATAATCTCCACAGGGTTCACAAACAACTGTTGTTTCACCATTATTGATCCAAGATTGATCGAACGAATTATAGTCAAAACTCGTTTAAAAGTATTGACTTGAATTTTTAGAGTTAAAAAGAGCTTCCATGGTCATATTTGCGAAGTTATCCATTTTGTTTTTATGACCAAAACTTAGCTACGATCTTAAAGTAAAAACGCAAAAAGGATAAAAGTAAAAAGTAACTTTCGTGAAAATAATTCTCACGAAAGGATCGAATAACTAAAAACAATTAAAAACCTTTAAACAAATAGACTTTATTCCAATTTTGCCAACGTTTCCAATAGCCAAAAGATGTAGCAGGTAGCCAGGACCCTTTAAATCGGAAATCCACAACTCGCCACTAACAAATCCAACTATTACTACGAATCAGAAGATCATCTATTTCATTTAACTGCCAACTTCCCCGACAGTTGCGCCAAAAATTTGATGTGTGCGATCATGTCCTTTTATATTTCTCGGATTTAGATTGAATTTATTACACGAATTGGTTTTGATTATATGGTGTTCTTATGATTTCGGATTGATTTCACACATATAGGCAACTTTGTCCTATCCGTATAGTAATAGTTCATTGGTAAATCCGGTTCGTTCCACAGGGAAATTGAGTTTTCAAGGTTTGTAATCGTTAAAAGTTAATCTATTTACAAGGGGGATTTAGATTAGGCTTTACACTAAACAGAATTTAAAATATGGTAAAAAAAAATAAATAACATTTAACATGCTAGTAAAAGTAAAAATAGAAAGTAAAATAAAGTAGTGGTCACTAAAATATGTCCCCTCTGGATTATGGATTGTTTTTAAGTCCGGTTATGATGTTTTAATATATATCCTTATATTTAATCTTCCGATTTATAAAGATTTAACTAACTAAAATTAAATCTAACTTTCGTTTCGATCTCGTTTTAGCGAATTAAATTATACCCCGACTATTCAAATTGAGATTTAATCCAGTTTTTTACTTTCGTTAAAACCAAAATTATAACGGTCTTCCCATTTTATAATTACACGATTATATAAACTATAATATTACCCAAACCACCAGATCACACTTCTAAATTGTTGTCAATAATTTGTCCATATGTCCGTCTAGATCACCGAGGTGTTGAAGCATAATTTATGTAATTTTAATGCACTTTCGTTTATCAATTTTAATAAATTATGTGATAGGGGTGAAAATATTAAATTATATAATAATGGGTCGGTGATTAAACTCAATGTTAAAAATAGTCAAAGTTATATCATAAAATTATAAATGTTTTAATCCATTTGTCCAGAGGTTCTACATCTTAGTCACCACTATGCGTATTTAGTTGGACATTATAACGACATAAAAATATAATTTATATAAAGTGGACATGGTAACAATAAACGATAACAATAATAAATAATAAATAACGATAATAATAAATATTACGATAACAATAACGATAATAAATACAATAATAATAATAACAACAATAGTAATAATAACGATAATAATGATAATAACGATACGTAAAAATAAAGTTGGAACGTGGAGACTTACAGCGAGTTGGAACGGTAAAAATTGGTATTGAAAACGTAGCGTTACACGGACAGAAATTCGACTTGAAAACCCGTAAATTAAACTTGTTACACTACCCAAACTTGCAGAAATTTAACCACTAATTTAACCTACTCCTACTCCTAAAACTAATATATTATATATATATATATATATATATATATATATATATATATATATATATATATATATATATATATATATAATACAGAAATTTAAAATATAGATTGAAAGAGTGTGGTTAGAGTGCAGATTGCTCGAGCTATTTATAGGCCAATTCTGAAATTTGCAGCTCCGCGAGTGCGGAGGTTTTACCCTTTACAACTCCGCGAGTGCAAAGCTTCGGATTCCAGCTCACCAACTTTTGGATCCTAGCTTTGTCGACATATTTATTATATATATATAATATATAAATAATTTATATAATTATTTATATATTATATTTTATTCTTGTATATAGTTGACTCATAATTTTGGCTCCATTGTCTCGTACGTTTGCGCCCGGTTTATGTCTCGGTCCCGGTTCCGTGACTTGTACTCTTATCATTTTTTAGACGTTATTCTTCAATAAATTAAACCACTTGGAGTATAACTTGTACGTTTGAGCATTTTGAACGTTTTCATATTTCAAATCTTCGTTTTCGTCTTTAAATCTTCATTTTCTAGCGATTTTCGTCTTTCGTCTTCGCACTTATTTATTTAAACGATTACAACTAAAAATAAGGAAATTACAATTAAAAACATTACATTTTGGAACGATAGTGCGACTAAATATATGTTCGTTTGGAGCAATATCACTAATCCCGATGATTCACGAACAATTGTTGAAAATAAATATATATATATATATATATATAAATATAAATATAAATATAAATATAAATATAAGTGTGTATATATATATATATATATATATATATGTTAATATATATATATATATATATATATATATATATATATATATATATATATATTAAGTTGGATTAACAAAATATAAATTAATCATTAGAAATCAATATGTAAAATAAAATACAAGATAAGGAATTTGTTATTAAAATAAATCTAGGTATATATATATATATATATATATATATATATATATATATATATATATATATATATATATATGAATTTTATACAAAATTATTAGATGTATATTGAGATATATAAAAGTTATAGATATTATGTAACTATTCAATATTATAAATAATATGAAATATTAATATATTAGACATAATCACAAATTAAGGATATAGTATCAAAATATTATTATTACTTTCATTATTATTAATAATACTAATATCAATACTAGTATTAATTATATTATTATTGTTATAATTGTGATTAATAAATTCTAATAGATTTAAGGTTATCATAATAAAGATTTTTATTATAAATATTTTTATGAGAAAGATTGAAATTAAAAATTAGTTATGAGTTAAATAAATTATTGGTTATTATTATCTTTAAAATTATAATTCTTATTATTATGCTTATCATTATTATTATTAAATATTATTAATATTATTATGTTAAAAATAAACATGAAATTAATATATATAAATATTATTATCAATATTAATAAAATTATTATTATTATTATTATTATAATTATCATTAATAATACAATTATTATCAAATTCGCTAAAATTAATATTATTGAGACTTATTATTACTTTTATTATTATTATTATTATTATTATTATTATTATTATTATTATTATTATTATTATTATTATTATTATTATTATTATTATTATTATTATTATTATTATTATTATTATTATTATTTTTATTATTATTAATATTAGTATTCTTATCCTTATTAAAAATAAATGATATTCTTAATATTAATAATGGATTTATGTTGTTAAGTAATATTACAAAAGTTAATATGTTATATACATATATATATACATATATATATATATATATATATATATATATATATATATATATATATATATATATATATACTGATATATATCAGATCAGCTATATAATAAAATACAAATAGTGTTATATAGATAAATATAAATATACATATATATAAATACATATACGATTTAATAGATATATAAATACAAATAAATGATGTATTCAGTTCCCAATCGTTGTCAAGCTATAGAAATTTGTTTTTCTGTCAATGAGGTCATACAAATTTGTGTTGGATTATAGGAACGTATCCAAAATCTGTTAACACTCATTTTCTGTTTTGTTTTTTTTTTTTGTATTCTTTCTCCTGGATAAATATTCTATCGACATATATCATGAAAAAGTATCGATCAATTCAGTTGATAAAGGATTCATTAAACCTTCTTTATTCATTACCAATTACAATTAATTTTAACAACAATTACATTGTTAATTTTTTTATAAATAAAGGAGAAGAACACAGTACAGTGCTCTGTCCGTGTCTCCAAATTTCAAAAGGATCGATTTCGGTATAAATTTCAAATTGTGTAAATGTAGTTTTGTTAGAAATTTGATACTCAATCTTTCTGTAAAGTATCAAGTTCCAATTCATTCTTTTGATTTCGAATTTTCAAGTTAAAGTTTTTGAACTAAAAAGTCAAACATTGTTCTTAAATCAAATTCGAACTTTCTATTATGAATTAAGTTAAATTGAAGGTCCCAGTAGTTTCCAGGAGTAATTTTAAACATAATTCATGTTGAAAACCTAGTCTAAAACTGTCTAGATTTCAAAAACGCGATTTGAGTTCTTCATGGTGTTCATCCGTCTGTTTCAACTCTGTTCCTCATTTGATTCCTGTTTTAATTAATCTAAACAATTTCTAAATGTTTCTGTACTACTTATAAGTCCTAAATTAAGTTATAAATCACGGTTATAATCTGAGTTATGTTGATTTGATCACATCTGATTGAAGAAGAAGAAGGAAACTTTGGATACGGGTTATAATAAATTCTGAAGGTCATAAGATAGATAAATGGGCGACAGCCCAATGGTTAAGGGTGTTTTGGGTTTTCGTTAGGTCGGGGGTTCGAGCCTCGCTTGAGGCATTATTTTTATAAAAAGCTTATTTGAAGGTTCGTGAATCTAAGGCCAACCCTGCATTGTTCAATTTCGTCGTATGAATATTTTTACTACAAAATATTGGATTGTGAGTTTCATTTGCTCCCTTTTTAAATGCTTTTGCAATATATATTTTTGGGACTGGGAATACATGCGCTACTTTTATAACTGTTTTACGAAATAGACACAAGTAATCGAAACTACATTCTATGGTTGAATTATCAAAATCGAATATGCCCTTTTTATCATGTCCGAAGTTGTCCCGGAATGATGGCGAATTTATCATGTCCGAATTTGTCCCGGAATGATGGGGATATCCTATATGCATCTTATTAAGGTCGATTACCAGGTGTTCAATCCATATGAATGATTTTTATGCAGATGCATGATATTTATGAGAAATGAAATGAAAATCTCGTGGTCTATTAAATTAATGGAAATGATTGTTTATGATAAACTAATGAACTCACCAACCTTTTGGTTGACACTTTAAAGCATGTTTATTCTCAGGTATGAAAGAAATCTTCCGCTGTGCATTTGCTCATTTTAAAGATATTACATGGAGTCGCTCATGGCATACTTAGGACAGTACCTCGCAATGGAACCAAATGTTGATGACTTTGTCCAGATGGATTAGGATGGGGTATGACAGATAAAAATATTTTCATGACGAATATGAGTTGATAAATAGAGTTTTATCATTATTGATTAATATAGATAAAACGATTTGATTATGTGAAGCGTACGAGTGAAGCTGTCACAAAAGATTGAAATGAGTAAATGTAGGTTTGTCTTAACTGGTGACGTAGTCACGGTTGATTTCCAGAATTCAAGGAATTTTAAAGAAATCTTTGAAATCTAAATAAGATCTGATTCTTCGGGATTTAAGAAAATTAGGATCCTCCTTGTTTAAATGCGATAATCTGTCTCGGTTTCCTTGTCTGATATTTTATTATAAATCTACCCCCTTCGTTTCCTCATTTTCACATCTCCCATCTTCTATACTTTTCTCTCTTAATTCATATTTCCTAAATATTCCTCAATATGCTTGATCCAGTTCTTATCCTTGATCTTATTCTGACTATCACAACAATCATCCTTCTATTCCAACTCCCACCGGAGAAATCTGTTTACTTCTACTTCGCTCTTAAAGTAGTGGTTTTCATAATCCTTCCTTGCATCTGTCATTCCTTTGACATATGTGGTTAATGATCTCTTCTATTTGCTGCGATTTATACTCCCATTTATATTTCAAACTTTGTGCTTTTGTTTTCTCTTCTCGCCTTTGTTTGAAGCAAGTAATGGTTTAAAATTTGTGGATATGGATTTCGAAATGAACATAGTTAATGTTCAAATAAATAAATTGTAATGGCACGATCTTGATTAGTTAAATTACCAGAAGTTACGAGAAAAAAATAGCACTATCAAGAAATTATGTTCTTGATATGCTTGGAGATTAGGTAGAATGTAAGAGTCGTGTAACGTGGCACATGATGACGTTATGATCTGTGAATCATCACGTTCCATTAAAAACTCAGCATGTCTTACTGTAATATAATCACGTTGATCAAGTGTCATTATATTATACTAACTCATGCATCAATTTCCAACACTACCTCAAAATCATTCATAATTCAAACTCAAATTTTAAAGAAATTTAGAAACTAAAGTAGATTCCTTTATGATGTAATATAGATAGCACGAAAAGATAAATAATTTCGGACTAGAATATTTATGAAAATATCTTCAGAAATATCGAAGATATTTATGATGAAATTTTGGAATTTCTAAGTTCGATGGTTGATGAAGAAACATTTTTCGCGAGATTTTAACATGAGTACAGAGCAAGATATTCGCTGAAGGTTTCATCGGATCTAGAATTACCTGGATTCTTTGAATATATGGTATGGTCCTTGTATTTGGCCTTGGTCTCCTTCATGGTTTACTCAATCTGTTCTTCAGTACCAAGTTTTCTATTGAGCGTTCCTAACACTTCCTTCTTTATCATCAAACTTTTGGCCGTTTAGACCATCTATAATTTTTTTGTTTCCTCTGCATTTAATGCTACGATATCTGAATCATCGGTTATCAATCCGAGGTGGTTTCAAGAGAATTGTGTTTTTAGATGATTAAACGCTAATGGTAATATGGTGGAATATAAAAGGTTCCTCGGTAATAATAAAAGAGTCACACATATATATATATCAAAGTTATAATAAGGTTATTTCGAATGAAAAGTTGAAGTTGTCCTGCTGGAGCTGTGACAAAATTTGCTACTTTGAAAGGGATTACCAAGTTATTTTGGGCAATAATAACACTAAAGGAATTAGCACAGCTGCGTGTTAAATGTTTACTCAGGTTCTAAGAGTTTTCGAGTGCATCACGATATGCATCAATCTTTTCTTCTGTAGATGAAGTGCGGTTGGTTCATCCTCTCAATTGAGGTGATTTCAAGAATCATGAAAGGTTTGAACGCAGATTGTAATCGTCAAGATACAAATGAGGTTTAAGATGAGATCAAGTGGCAAACTTGAAGAGTTGTTTAGTTTCATATGTTATAATCAATATTTTAATTCATTTTATTTATCCAATGTTAGTAGTCCACAATAGTAGTCCACAGTTCGTAATTCAATAATTCATATATAATATTCGAATTAATTAATACGTATCGTGACCCATTGTATACATGTCTCAGACTCGATCACAACTCAAAGTATATATATTATTGTAGAATCAACCTCAACCCTGTATAGCTAACTTGATCATTACTGCATATAGAGTGTCTATGGTTATTCTAAATAATATATATAGATGCGTCGATATGATATGTCAAAACATTGTATATGTGTCCCGATTTATCCGACTATATTTAAAGTACGTAAAGTAAATAACAGAAATTAAATGACGATAAATAAAATTGCGAGAATTAAAATTGCGATAATTAAATTGCGATAAATAAAATGTAATATGGGATTAACAGTTAGCTAGGAACAGTTAGCTAGGATTTTGTTAGCGTGGATTCTTAACAAAATTCCTCATAGTTAATTTGTCTGTTTCTAACAAATTTTATTTTGTCATATGTTTTCTTCATTATGCCACTTGTTGGATTCTGATAGGTCAAAATCCAAATATGAAATTGAATGAAAATGGTTATTCTGTGGTGAACGGATACGTATATCGGTGGTTGTAATTAGGATAGTGAATGAAGGTTGAATCAGATTCGAAGAATGTACAGTGTAATTTATTAATGTGAAATATTCCTCTGGTATTACCTACCCGTTAAAATATTTTCACCATTAACAGTTTGTACAAAAGAATTTTTAGTTACAATCTTTATGAATATATATATATATATATATATTCTTCAGATGTAATCATGGATTTAATGAGTTAATATACTATTAAACTCATTTGATTTATCGTTAGAATTAGAATACATTATCTCTAAAACATTAGAGATTACATAATCGCCATGAAACACAAAGATAATAATGTAGAACGATACGTAGAACGAAGATAATACTCGAGGTACAGAAGGAGATGTTGAGGCATGGATTGTTGATGGTACTGGTGCTGTTACTGATGGTACTGTTGGTGCCGGTGATGTTGCTGAAGCTGGTAAAATTTTCACCATATTCTCCAAATTGATTACTCGAGCGCGAAGTTCGTTGACTCCTTCTATTATTTCGGAATGATTGTCGGTTGGAACGAGCGGATGAATAAGGTTTGGAATTTTTAGATAGAATATAATCGTGGTGAGATACTCTGGAAATGAGTGTGAAAATGGTGTTTCGAATGGGTTCGCCGGTAAGTGCTTCAGGTTCTTTGCCAAGAGGTGAATTCGGTTGGTGGAAGGAATCTCCTTCTTCTTGTCTCCATTGATTAATTCGACTACGAACCCATTCCCAATTTCTCCAAATTTGGTGATGACTGATTGGTTGATCAATTCCGGTCACACTGCGTTCAGAGCTCGAGTGAAACTCCATATCGGAATCCGAGGGACTTGAACTAGTTGCGAGTTCCATCTTGTACGGTTAGATAAAGGGTTTTCGATATGAAATGATTTTCGGATGTCGGATGATATTCTAACTACATAGAATACTTATCTGTAGTACAGAAGATCCCGTGGATTACGGAGGAAATCAAGGAATATATCAGGCAAAGTTTACAATAACAGATACGCTAAGATATGAATTAGCAGATACGCTAAGATATGAATTTTATCTATACACTATTCATGCAATCAATGCAGTAAGATGTGCCTAGACTAAGAATGATAAGCAAATGATTCCCTAAGAATGATAAGCAGGCAATTTTCGACACGAAATGATAAGCAAAACTTTTGACATGCAGACACAGTCGAAGTCCAGACTCACTAATGCATCTAAACAACTATCAGTTAGACATACTAATGCAAGACCTGGTTCGCTAAGACCACCACTCTGATACCAACTGTCATACCCCGTCCTAATCCATCTGGATGAAGTCATCAACATTTGGTTCCATTGCGAGGTACTGTCCTAAGTATGCCATGAGCGACTCCATGTAATATCTTTAAAATGAGCAAATGCACAGCGGAAGATTTCTTTCATACCTGAGAATAAATATGCTTTAAAGTGTCAACCAAAAGGTTGGTGAGTTCATTAGTTTATCATAAACAATCATTTCCATTAATTTAATAGACCACAAGATTTTCATTTCATTTCTCATAAATATCATGCATCTGCATAAAAATCATTCATATGGAATGAACACCTGGTAATCGACCTTAACAAGATGCATATAGAATATCCCTATCATTCCGGGACAACTTCGGACATGATAAATTCGCTATCATTCCGGGACAACTTCGGACATGATAAATTCGCCATCATTCTGGGACAACTTCGGATATGATAAATTCGCCATCATTCCGGAACAACTTCGGACATGATAAATTCGCCCTCATTCCGGGACAACTTCAGACATGATAAAAAGGGCATATTCGATTTCGATAATTCAACCATAGAATGTAGTTTCGATTACTTGTGTCTATTTCATAAAACAGTTATAAAAGTAGCGCATGTATTCTCAGTCCCAAAAATATATATTGCAAAAGCATTTAAAAAGGGAGCAAATGAAACTCACAATCCAATATTTTGTAGTAAAAATATTCATACGACGAAACTGAACAATGCAGGGTTGGCCTTGGATTCACGAACATTTAAATAAGCTTTTTATAAAAATAATGCCTCAAGCGAGGCTCGAACCCCCGACCTCTCGAAAACCCGGAAAACCCCTAACCAATGGGCTGTCGCCCATTTATCTATCTTATGACCTTCAGAATTTATTATAACCCGTATCCAAAGTTTCCTTCTTCTTCTTCAATCAGATGTGATCAAATCAACATAACTCAGATTATAACCGTGATTTATAACTTAATTTAGGACTTATAAGTAGTACAGAAACATTTAGAAATTGTTTAGATTAATTAAAACAGGAATCAAATGAGGAACAGAGTTGAAACAGACGGATGAACACCATGAAGAACTCAAATCGCGTTTTTGAAATCTAGACAGTTTTAGACTAAGTTTTCAACATGAATTATGTTTAAAATTACTCCTGGAAACTATTGGGACCTTCAATTTAACTTAATTCATAATAGAAAGTTCGAATTTGATTTAAGAACAATGTTTGACTTTTTAGTTCAAAAACTTTGACTTGAAAATTCGAAATCAAAAGGATGAATTGGAACTTGATACTTTACAGAAAGATTGAGTATCAAATTTCTAATAAAACTACATTTACACAATTTGAAATTTATATCAAAATCGATCCTTTTGAAATTTGGAGACACGAACAGAGCACTGTACTGTGTTCTTCCCCTTTATTTATAAAAAAATTGACAATGTAATTGTTGTTAAAATTAATTGTAATTGGTAATGAATAAAGAAGGTTTAATGAATCCTTTATCAACTGAATTGATCGATACTTTTTCATGATATATGTCGATAGAATATTTATCCAGGAGAAAGAATACAAAAAAAAAAAAAAAAAAAACCGAAAATGAGTGTTAATAGATTTTAGATACGTTCCTATAATCCAACACTAATTTGTACTACCTCATTGATAGAAAAACAAATTTCTATAGCTTGACAACGATTGGGAACTGAATACGTCCTTTATTTGTATTTATATATGTATATATGGTATTTATATATCTATTAAATCGTATATGTATTTATATATATGTATATTTGTATTTATCTATATAACAGTATTTGTATTTTATTATATAGCTGATCTGATATATATATATATATATATATATATATATATATATATATATATATATATATATGTGTGTGTGTGTATATAACATATTAACTTTTGTAATATTACTTAACAACATAAATCCATTATTAATTTTAAGAATATCATTTATTTTTAATAAGGATAAGAATACTAATATTAATAATAATAAAATTAATAATAATAATAATAATAATAATAATAATAATAATAATAATAATAATAATAATAATAATAATAATAATCATAATAATAATAATAAAAGTAATAATAAGTCTCAATAATATTAATTTTAGCAAATTTGATAATAATTGTATTATTAATGATAATAATAATAATAATAATAATAATAATTTTATTAATATTAATAATAATATTTATATATATCAATTTCATGTTTATTTTTAACATAATAATATTAATAATATTTAATAATAATAATGATAAGCATAATAATAAGAATTATAATTTTAAAGATAATAATAACAAACAATTTATTTAACTCATAACTAATTTGTAATTTCAATCTTTCTCATAAAAATATTTATAATAAAAATCTTTATTATGATAAACTTAAAACTATTAGAATTTGATAATCACAATTATAACAATAATAACAATATAATTAATACTAGTATTATTAATAATAATGAAAGTAATAATAATATTATGATACTATATCCTTAATTTGTGATTATATCTAATATATTAATATTTCATATTATTTATAATATTGAATAATTACATAATATCTATAACTTTTATATATCTCAATATACATCTAATAATTTTGTATAAAATTCATATATATCTATACATAGATTTATTTTAATAACAACTTCCTTATCTTGTATTTTATTTTACATATTGATTTCTAATGATTAATTTATATTTTGTTAATCCAAGTTAATATATATACACTTATATTTATATTTATATACACTTATATTTATATTTATATTCAACAATTGTTCGTGAATCGTCAGGATTAGTCAAAGGGTAAGTGAATTCATGTAAACAGTTCCAAGAATTTTGAGACTCAACTTTATAGACTTTACTTATCGTGTCAAATTTATATAAAGATTAAGTTTAAATTTGGTCAGAAATTGTTGGGTCGTCACACCAGGCCAACCTATTTGCAGGGGCCGTTTAACTTGGGCATGTGGCAGGCAGTTTGCAAGCCAGGCAAGCCGTTTGACAGGCTGTTTGGCTTGCCTGGTCAGCTGATTTTTAAGTTGATTTCTTGTCTTTCACCGTTTTCGCTCAAGAATCTTTGTTTTAGCTCCGATTTTCTTGATTCTATTTGTATCGTCTTCGTAATGAATTTATCTACAAATTTAACCGAAAAAATGATTATTTTGTCGACAAAGTTTTGAACTTTATGCTTTTGGGACTCAATATCGGGGGTAAAAACGTGACTTTTTAGCCGATATCTGCGCATATGGCCAATTGCTGGTGGTCAGGCCAGATGTTAACTTCTGGAATGGTTTTACGTTATAGTGCGCACCGTGCATATGGTCTAGCAGAAACTGTTTGTTGTAAAAAAAAGGACGTGTTTTCTCGTATAATGTCAAGGGTCGTTACACTAGGAAGTTAATGACGTGTTGACTAGTCTTTAGGATTGAACCAAATGCATTAATGAACATAACTAAATCTTGACCAAACTGAGATTACCCAAAATGTCAATCAAGACACTTCTCCAAGAATGTTGGTTTACCACATTTGGAGTATTATGTCATTTTCACTCAATAAGACCAAATCTCACACACTTAATGCATATAGTACTTGTATAGGATATTGGGTTTCTTTTGCAGGTGCTAGATGGAGTAAAGATTCCAAAATGTGATTTTTAAATCTGAGTCAAACGGCTATACAACGGAGATATACTTTTGGACTGGAGCATGCACGGTCGAACCACGATCTACCGTGCCTGCGACCGTGTGACAACGGCTAGTTTTTGAATCTCACTATAAAAAGCAAGCATTGAAGAGCATTTGAAGCTGACCCTCTTGCATATTTCAAAAGCTTATTTCCAGAGATCACAAGGGCTTTAATTACTACTCAAATGTGATCAAGCAAGAGAAGATTCTATTATCTTATAGATATAGAATTTGGTTGTTGTAAACTTACTAATCAAAATTGTTTATCTTGAGAGTTTACTTAGTGTGATGTATGTCCTAGTATTGTCTTAGGATCATCATTAAAAATTGTATAAGTCTTGTAACTTCAATTAGTAGAAGCATAGGCTAGCTTAGTGATCTACTTCCTTAAAGGGACTTAGGAAGTTGATTAATCTTATTTGAAGATTAATACTTTTCCAAGTTGAAGACAAGTTGAGCTAGGTTGGAGTTGGTCTTTCAAAGGGATAGAAAGATTATGTTTGTTGTCTACCAAAGAAGTTGAAGACTTGTAAATCGGATCTCCACCGGGTTTGGAGAAAAGTGCTTAGTGAAGCAAAAATCCCGATTAGTATAATCGGAGAGTGGATTAAAGTGGATTAGTTAACATCCACCCGAACCACTATAAATCCTTGTGTCTATGTTCTTTACATTACTTTGATTATCATTTTGAACATATACAACACACATCAAGTTTGAGTTGAATTGATTGATCATAGTTAATCAAATTTAGTGATCAATCGAAAAAGTGTTAAAAACGTATCAAGTAACTATTCAACCCCCCCCCCCCCCAAGTTACTTAGAATACCAATATTAGTACTCTATATATAATAAAATCCATTCATCATTCTCGAGTTGAAAGGAATGTAAAAATAAAGAAAAAGATATAAGCAAAATAAACATTTTAACTATTACGGAGTATATCATTTGTAATATTTTAAATAGATTGAATTTTAAATATATTATATAATCAATATATATGATATAATCCAACATCGACTAGAGAATAAACTAGTTGGTGCCTTATAAAGGTGGGTGTTCCCTCCTCCTTCAAGCTGGCTTTTGGGAGTGAGTTCTACACTTCGCCTTGTAAGGTTGATGCATGCCTAGCATGTGATAGACTTGTGTATCATTGGAGCTCTCGTTGAGAGATCCCATCTTTCGAGATCCCAACAGGTCGGAGTGGTGGCTTGGACCGAAAGAAAGGGTGCATGATAACAGAATGAAGATGACAAGGTTAAATAGTTAAGATCAAGCATTTTTAAGATTACAAAAGGCGTTCTAATAAGCTTTTTCTCAGTAGGCTTGAGAAGAAATTTCCGGTGCCGGTGGAGCTTTTAACACTCTCGTCACAATTTACTAGTTACGAAATTGTTCAATTACCCTCGTTGAACTAAAAGCTTTTACAAACAAAATTTTAGGCATAAAGCTTTATCAATGAAGTAATCCTGTTAGACTGCGTACATCAGAGTGAGGTCGTATTACTGGTCATCCCGGGTAACCCGAACAGTGAAAACCTTATACCTTTTACCTTTTTACCATTACCAATGGAGATGCACTAAAGACTAGAAGATACATAGAACGCTTTCGTAAAATAATCCCGCAAAAGTTTTTTCAGAGCAATCACCATTAAGTTATCAAAACTTTAAGCAAAAAAAAAAAAAAGGTTACAAAATTACAATAAAAACTAGGAAAATACACCCTCAACCATATGATATTTAGAAATGTAAGCTACTAACCTTTAATGTATTTATCTAAAACAACTAACTAGAAGCACAGATTGTTGCATAACTATGAAGGCTGCCTGAAGAATTACAGATTAAAGGTGTTGAGGAGTTGGCGATTTTGTTGCAGAATTGGAACATCACCAAAGGTGTTAAAGAGTTTCAGGTTCAATAAGTTGTCTGCGCTGTTAATTATTAAGAAACTTAATATAATCATCATTAATCTACATAAATCATGATACTAATTCGAACACGTGTCAGCTTCACAATCCTCCTCACAGATCCTAATTTTCTCATAATTTTGAATTAAATTAATCACTAATTACCTACTGCTAACACGTGTCCATAATAATTAATCTAAAATTTCATTTTAGGATTGATTAACCCTTTTTCATTCAAACCGTCCCCCTCTCTCTTCAAACCATCAAACCGTAATGATTCAATCACACTTGAAGATTCATCCATCGCTTGAATTAGGGCTTCCAATTTCATAAACAGGTACTGAAAGGACCCGTCCTAATCCATCCGGACAAAGTCCATATCGATTATAAACGATTCACAACAGTTGATTACATCGCGAGGTACTTGACCTCTATATGATACATTTTACAAACATTGCATTCGTTTTGAAAAGACAATCTTTCATTTCATCGACAGTTGCCGGCAGGCATACTATTTCATAATATATATAACTATAATTGACTTTAAATAATCTTGATGAATTCAACGACTCGAATGCAACGTCTTTTGAAATATGTCATGAATGACTCCAAGTAATGTCTCTAATATGAGCAAATGCACAGCGGAAGATTTGTTTCGTACCTGAGAATAAACATGCTTTCAAGTGTCAACCAAAAGGTTGGTGAGTTCATTAGTTTATCATAAATAATCATTTCATAATTTTAATAGACCACAAGATTTCATATTTCCATTTTTCATAAACATACGTCCCATACCTAGAGACAAAAATATCATTCATATGGATTGAACACCTGGTAACTGACTTTCACAATATACATATAAGAATATCCCCATCATTCCGGGATCCTCCATCGGACATGATATAAATTTCGAAGTACTAAAGCATCCGGTACTTTGGATGGGGCTTGTTGGGCCCGATAGATCTATCTTTAGAGTTCGCGTCAATTAGGGTGTCTGTTCCCTAATTCTTAGATTACCAGACTTAATAAAAAGGGGCATATTCGATTTCGATCATTCAACCATATAATGTAGTTTCGATTACTTGTGTCTATTTCGTAAAACAGCTATAAAAGTTGCGCATGTATTCTCAGCCCAAAAATATAAAGGTAAAAAAAAAACAAATGAAACGCACACATATAAATATTGTAAAACAGTTAATAAAGCATTTGCATGTATTCTCAGGCCAAAAATGTAAAGAGTAAAAAGGGCGAATGAAACTCACCATGATGTATTTTGTAGTAAAAATACATATAACGACATTAACAACTGAACAATGCAGGGTTGGCCTCGGATTCACGATCCTATATCATTTATATATATTAACACATATATTTATAATCGAACGGATTTAATATATCTTAAATTATATATTATATATATTCAATTTGTATGTATCTTTAAAAGTGACTAATATTTATATAGTTATATTAATATTTATATATGATTAATATTATATTTAAAAATACATCATTTGTTAAATATGAATGTTTATATAAAAACATATGTTTATTATAAGTTTAACTTTATATTCAAAATATTTATTTGTTGTAAAAATAATAATAATGATAATACTAGTAATAAAAATAATGATTATAATTTTTAATAATAATAATTCTTATGTTCATAATAATAATAGTAATAATAATAATAATATTGAAAATGAGAATATAAGTGTGTATACCCTTTTGAAAACTTTCCTAAAAACAATTGCGCACGACGGGGCTCGAACCCGCGACCTCTCGTTAACACAAACATCACATAACCACTCAGCTATTCACATGTTTCTTTGATTTACACCCCAAGATTAAATATATAACCCGTATGTTTCCTGTTCCATCTGCAGCCCAACAGAGTAATACGGCCCAGCTGGCTTTTTGAAATTGATCTCGGCCCAATCACCAAAATAAGAAACTCTCGGCCCGTACTCAAATCCCATAACATAACCGACCCTCAATTAGGTTTAAAGGATAACACAAATTAGGTTTCCTCTGCAGATTCCTTTCGTTCCAACAAAATTCAGAAATAAGATCAAGTTGTCGATGGTGGATCGAGGTTTACAGAGGCCTTCGATGATGCTGGGTAGCCGGATCATAAACAGATTAGCATCAATCACTCTTCTTCATCGTTATCAGGTTCATAGTATCATCATCCCTCATCAATCGATCACTTAATCAATCAATCAAATGATTCAAGTAAGTATTCGATTCATTAATTAATCTTTTAATTTCTTCATCTCTTTATATGTACTCTGTATCGTTTTAATTGAATCGAGTAGAAATAGGAATAAATGCTTTTGAATAGCGAAGAAGAAACAGGAACACAGTTGCAGCAAGTGTGAGGGTTTGAAGATAGTAGTTATTGTTTGGTCTCGAGTTTAACTTAGTAGAACAAATACGTACAGCTGTAATTTCCTGAATGTTTGGTTCGTAACAGAAAAACAGAAAAGAAGCAGGTGGGGTGTTCTGTTTATGGTGGATTCAGATGATGGCCGATGATGATCAGGGTCTGAAGGTTATAGTGGTCGTTGGTTCTTGATGGTGGTGATGTCGATAACAATACAGCAATAGCAGTATAACGGTAGTAATTAACAGAATTTATTGATATCCTTAATGATGGTGTTACAGTGGTTTTCCTTGGGCTTTATTTCTTTATGAACTGCAGTTTGGGTATATGTAATATGATTGAATACAGTCAATTTGATCATAATTTATTTGTATTGTGATTGGAAGTCGACATTTAACAACTTGGAGACAGGAACTGTTCGAACGATAAATAAAAAGTAATAGAGCATCAAGATTGATTACAAAGTCTAACTGCTTTTGTAGTCTTGTGTTTTGGTCTGAGCAGGAAACAGAAATAGCAGTAGCAGTCTGTGGTGGTGTAAGGTGGCTGTGGAAGAGGTAATTTTTGATTTCTTTAGGTGTTTCTCATGTATATAATGTATATATGTAAATTAGAGATATAGATAGATATGGATGATGGTGATTAAGGATGGTCTAATGTTTTGTTCCCATCAGACACAGGAAACGTACCATATTATTTGCAGTGTACTTGGTTATGTTGCAGGTATAATGATGGTGAAGGTCTTCGAATGGAACAAGAATATAGCAGATTGGTGATGATGGTGGCGATTATGAGTAGCTGAAAATGGCAGCAGCAGTATCACTAGTTGATGGTGATTACCGGATTGTTTATTGTGGTGATGGAGGTGAAGGCTGCAGTTGATAGTCGTGGTATTTCATAGAAGACAGGAAATACCAATTAAAAACAACAAGTCATTCAGGTCGTTTTGGGTTTTGGTTTAATGGCGGTTTAGAGGTAGTTATAGGTGTTGAGTGGTGGGTTATGATTTGAGTGTTGGGGCTGCTTGAATAGCAATTAATCTCGGTTGATTTGCAACAACAGATCGTGCAGCTAGTGGCAGTAGGTGTAGTTGCATTTTAGATGGTTTTCTTTTAGTTGCAGTAACAAACCATAATATGGTGTTCTTGGGTGAGTTTAGCCAAATCAAAATGATATTTGGGTGCAGGCTGCAGTGGTGATCGTTTAGATAGTGATGTAAATCACAAAATAGAATGTAGACTAGATAGATAGTGGTGGTTGTGGTTTTGAGTGAATGTTCCCAGTACATCATGTATATATCTTATATTATAGAGAAATTTGATCATTGGTGTTAGAATGATAGTGTTTGGAAATGGAATATTACATAAAGGAGATGTGGATAGATAACAAAAAGGACTAGTATCTCAATTGAAATTATAGAAGAAACAAGAAGTGGATGTTGATTGGAAACAGAACACGTACAGATAAAGTTAGAAATAATTAGATGGTGATGATTAATCTACATGATATATATATATATATATATATATATATATATATATATATATATATATATATATATATATATATGATTTAGAGGAATCAAATCCCAACTAACACAGTACTTTTAACAATTAATAATTATAAGATAATAATTATAATATAATTTAAAATATAAACGTGCGCGAGAAGTTAGCCGTCGTCTACTATTTCATTCACGGACTGAAATTCGTACTCCATTGATAAATAAGTGGCGGACTAAAAGTCTTCGGAAAAATCCCAAATTTTAATATTAATTATCTTTATTTATTTCAGTCATTATGGTATAAAATTCGGTCATTAACTATTAAATAAAAATTACATTAATTATTCACTCCCAACCCTAAGTAAAATATAAAAAGTTTTAAAATTCAACAATTAGTTCTTAAATACATTTTTAATAAGCTTAAATTTTATAGAACTATTTTCGGATCACCATTTATTTTAAAATCATATAAGTTCGCATTAAACTTCTCTAAATAATAATCGTTACAATTTTTAAATAATTATATTTGATATACTCTATATATATATATATATATATATAGATTTATTTTAATAATAATTTAATTATATTGTATATTATTATTTTAAGTTATTATATATATTCATATAGTTATATTTATATTTATATGTATACATATTTATTTACAAATAATGGTTCGTGAATCGTCGGGAATGGTCGAAGTTAAATGAATGCAAGAAAACAGTTCAAAAATTTTAAGACTCAATATTATAGACTTTGCTTATCGTGTCGAAATCATATAAAGATTAAGTTTAAATTTGGTCGAAAATTCCCGGGTCGTCACAGTACCTACCCGTTAAAGAAATTTCGTCCCGAAATTTGAGTGAGGTGGTCATGGCTAACAATAAAAATGTTTTCATGACAATTATGAGTTGATAATGGAGTTTTATCATCATTGAGTAATATAGAGAAAACAAATTGATTATACGAAGAGTATAAGTGAAGCTATCGCAAGAGAGTGCAATGAATAAATGTATACTCGTTTTAACCGATGACGTAGTTATGATTTATTTCCGGGATTCATGGGATTTAAAAAAAAAATCTTCGTAATAAGATTTGGTTCTTCGGCGATTAAGGAAATCAGGATCTTCTTTGATTAAATGCGATAATCAGTCTCGATTTCTCTGTCAGATATTTCACTATAAATCCACCCCTTTCGTTTTCTTACAAATCATACCTTCTATTCTTTCTTCTTTAATTCATATTTCTAAAACATTCGCCAATATGCTCCATCCAGTTCTAATTCTTGATATATTCCTAACTTTCATATCTGTCATTCTTCTCTTTGATCTATCACCGGAGGATTTTATTTACTTCTACTATTATCTTGGGGTTATAGTGTTGTTAATTTTCCCGTGTCTTTATGTTGCAATACGTATTGATATACACGGTTTGAAATTTCTGGGTTGTTGTTTGGTTTTATATCTTCCCTTATATTTCGAATCTCTTTGCCTTTTTATTCTCCTCTCGATCTCTAGTAAAGCGAGTAATGGTCCGGAATTTGTAAGTATGAATTTTGAAATGAACATAGTAATATTCTAAGAAGGGAATCGTAATGGCAAAATCTTGATTTGTCAAATTACCAAAATATCCCAAAAAAGACCGAATCATCAAGAAAATATTTTCTTGACATGTTTAGAGATTAGATAGAATATAAGAGTCGTGTAAATGGCACATGACGATGGTACTGAGAATCATCACGTTCCATTAGAAACTCAGCATGAATTACTGTAATATAATCACGTTGATCAAATGTCATTATATTATACTAACTCATGCATCAGTTCCCAACATTACTTCAATAACATTCATATTTTAAGCTCGAAAGTTTACAGAATATAGAAACTAACAGTTTCTATATGATGTAACATTGATAGCACGAAGAGATTAATGATTTCAGACAAGAATAGTTATGAAAATATCTTCAGAAATATGGAAGATATTTATAATGAAAGATACGATAATATCTTGAAATTTCTAATATCGAAGGATGGTGAAGAAAATTTGTCCGCAAGAGTTTGGAGTCGGAAGCAAGGTATTCGCTAAAGATTTCATCAGAAATCATCAGGATTCTTAATGTACAAGTTTAGTCCTTGTGATTTATTCAAAGAATCCTTCGTAGTTTGCTCAATCAGTTTTTCAGTTTCAAACTTTTTCTGAGCTTTGCCAACATACAATTCTTTATCATCAACTTTTGGCTGTTGAAGTCGTTTACAGTTTTTGTTGCTTCATTCAACTTTCTAAAATTCAGAGTATTAATTCGCAGACTGGGTGCTTTTCAGAATTTCAGAAAGGAAGATCATAGTTCTAAGAGATGAATGTTATATGGATACATATAACTGTTGTTGTGGAAACGTTGCGAGACTCACAATACAGATTTGCTGATTTCCGGTAATTGGTATGACAATTCTTGTTACAAGATGCGGATGAGTACATGATGAGACTTCAATAGATAAATATATTGATTTGTCAGAGAGATTTAACCCAAAGAGCAACGAGGTTGCTGGTACGTCTGCTGGTAATTAGATGGAATATAAAAAGTTCCCCGGTAATAACAAAAGAGCACACATATATATCAAGGTTATAATAAGGTAGTTTCGAACGAAAAATCGAAGTTGACTTGCTGGAGCTGTAACAAATTTGGCTAATTTGGAAAGAGATTGCAAAGTTATTTTCGGTAATGATAACGCTAAAGGAATTAGCACAGCTACGCGTTAAACGTTTACTCAGTTTTTGAGAGTTTTCAGGTGCATAACTATATGTATAAATCCTTCCTTCTGTAGCTAAAGTGTGGTTGGTTCATCCTCTTGGTTGAGGTGTTTTCAAGAATAATGAAAGGGTTGAACGCAGAATGTAATCGTGAAGATACAAATGAGGTTTAAGATGAGATCAAGTGGCAAACTTGAAGAGTTGTTTAGTTTCATATGTTATAATCAATATTTTAATTCATTTTATTTATCCAATGTTAGTAGTCTACAGTCGGCAGTCCACAGTTGACAGTCCAATAATTCATTTTCATATATAATATTCGAATTAATTAATACGTGTCATGACCCGTAAACGTCTCAGACTCGATCACAACTCAAAGTATATATATTATTATAGAATCAACCTCAACCCTGTATAGAGAACTCGATCATTACTACATATAGAGTGTCTATGGTGATTCCAAATAATATATATAGATGCTTCAATATGATATGCCAAAACCTTGTATACGTGTCCCGATATTTAAAGTGCGTAAAATAAATACAGAAATTAAATGACGATAAATAAAATGCGTAAAGTAAATAACAGAAATTAAATAACGATATATAAAATTGCAAGAATTAAAATTGCGATAAAATAAATTGCGATAATTAAATTGCAATAAATAAAATGTAATATGGAATTAACAGTTAGCTAGGAACAGTTAGCTAGGATTTTGTTAGCGTGGTTTCTTAACAAAATTTCATATTGTCAATTTGTCTGTTTCTAATCAATTTTTATTGTGTCCATTATTTCTTCATTATGCCACTTGTTGGATTCTGATAAATCAAAATCCAAATATAAAATTGGATGAATATGGTTATTCTGTGGAGAATGGATTTGTATATCGTGGATGTAAGTAGGATAGTAAACGACTGTTGAATCAGCTTCGAAGAATGTACAGTGTAATTTATTATTGTGAAATCTAATTATTCTTCGGGTATTACCTACCCGTTAAAATATTTTCACAATTAACACTTTGTACGAACGAATTTTTAATTACAATCTTTATGA
This sequence comes from Rutidosis leptorrhynchoides, assembly GCF_046630445.1. Classification (NCBI taxonomy): domain Eukaryota; kingdom Viridiplantae; phylum Streptophyta; class Magnoliopsida; order Asterales; family Asteraceae; genus Rutidosis; species Rutidosis leptorrhynchoides. The sequence continues at coordinate 115,270,708 of NC_092338.1, forward strand.
AAACATATATACATATATATTTTCTTCAGATGTAATCATGGATTCATTGAGTTAATATGATATTAAACTCATTTGGTTTACCGTTAGAACTAGAATACATAATCTCTAAAACATTTAGAGATTACTTAATCTCCATGAAGAACGAAGATAATCTATGTAGAGCGATACGTAAAACGATGATTATGCTTGAGGTATAGATTGTGACGTGTGATGATGTTGTTGTTGTTGGTTCTAGTTATGTTGCCGGTGCTGCTGATGATGATACTGTTGATGCCGGTGATGTTGCTGAAGCTGGTACATTTTGCACCATATTCTCCGAATTGATTATTCGAGCGCGAAGTTCGTTGACTTATTACTCCAGGATGATTGTCGGTTGGAACAAGCGGATGAATAAGGTTCAAAATTGTGGATAGAATATAATCTTGTCGAGTTACCCTGGAAATGAGACTGAAAATGGTGTCTCGAACAGGTTCGCCGGTAAACGCTTCAGGTTCTTTGTCAAGAGGTGAATTCGGTTGGTGGAAGGGATTACCTTCTGCGCGTTTCCATTAATTAAGTCGACTACGAACCCATCAGATGAATTGATAATGGCTGATTGGTCGATTCATGCCGATGACGCTGTTTTCGGAGCTTAGGTGAAACTCCATGTCGGAATAGTTGTCTGAATATCTATCGGAATAGCTATCGAAATCTGAGGAACTCGAACTGGTTGTAGGATTCATCTCGTACGATCAGATGAAGGATTTTTGATAAGAAATAGATTATAGGATGTAGATTAGTACCCTGTTAATACATAATTTACATATGCATATTTAATACTAAAATCCTATAAGCTGCGGAGGAATCTAAGGAATCTATCAGGCAAAGTCTACAGTAGCAGATATGCTAAGATATGATTTTTTTGTCTATACACTATTCATGCAGTCAATGCAGTAAAACGTGTCTAGACTAAGAATGATAAGCAAGTGATTCTCTAAGAATGATAAACAGATGATTTCCGACAAAAATGATAAGCAAAACTTTTGACATGCAAACACGGTCGAAGTCCAGACTTTCTAATGCATTCTAACGACTATCATTTAGACACACTAATGCAAGACCTGGTTCACTAAGACCACCGCTCTGATACCAACTGAAAGGACCCGTCCTAATCCATCCGGACAAAGTCCATATCGATTATAAACGATTCACAACAGTTGATTACATCGCGAGGTACTTGACCTCTATATGATACATTTTACAAACATTGCATTCGTTTTGAAAAGACAATCTTTCATTTCATCGACAGTTGCCGGCAGGCATACTATTTCATAATATATATAACTATAATTGACTTTAAATAATCTTGATGAATTCAACGACTCGAATGCAACGTCTTTTGAAATATGTCATGAATGACTCCAAGTAATGTCTCTAATATGAGCAAATGCACAACGGAAGATTTCTTTCGTACCTGAGAATAAACATGCTTTCAAGTGTCAACCAAAAGGTTGGTGAGTTCATTAGTTTATCATAAATAATCATTTCATAATTTTAATAGACCACAAGATTTCATATTTCCATTTTTCATAAACATACGTCCCATACCTAGAGACAAAAATATTATTCATATGGATTGAACACCTGGTAACCGACTTTCACAATATACATATAAGAATATCCCCATCATTCCGGGATCCTCCATCAGACATGATATAAATTTCGAAGTACTAAAGCATCCGGTACTTTGGATGGGGCTTGTTGGGCCCGATAGATCTATCTTTAGAGTTCGCGTCAATTAGGGTGTCTGTTCCCTAATTCTTAGATTACCAGACTTAATAAAAAGGGGCATATTCGATTTCGATCATTCAACCATATAATGTAGTTTCGATTACTTGTGTCTATTTCGTAAAACAGCTATAAAAGTTGCGCATGTATTCTCAGCCCAAAAATATAAAGGTAAAAAAAAAACAAATGAAACGCACACATATAAATATTGTAAAACAGTTAATAAAGCATTTGCATGTATTCTCAGGCCAAAAATGTAAAGAGTAAAAAGGGCGAATGAAACTCACCATGATGTATTTTGTAGTAAAATTACATATAACGACATTAACAACTGAACAATGCAGGGTTGGCCTCGGATTCACGATCCTATATCATTTATATATATTAACACATATATTTATAATCGAACGGATTTAATATATCTTAAATTATATATTATATATATTCAATTTGTATGTATCTTTAAAAGTGACTAATATTTATATAGTTATATTAATATTTATATATGATTAATATTATATTTAAAAATACATCATTTGTTAAATATGAATGTTTATATAAAAACATATGTTTATTATAAGTTTAACTTTATATTCAAAATATTTATTTGTTGTAAAAATAATAATAATGATAATACTAGTAATAAAAATAATGATGATAATAATAATGATTATAATTTTTAATAATAATAATTCTTATGTTCATAATAATAATAGTAATAATAATAATAATATTGAAAATGAGAATATAAGAGTGTGTACCCTTTTGAAAACTTTCCTAAAAACAATTGCGCACGACGGGGCTCGAACCCGCGACCTCTCGTTAACACAAACATCACATAACCACTCAGCTATTCACATGTTTCTTTGATTTACACCCCAAGATTAAATATATAACCCGTATGTTTCCTGTTCCATCTGCAGCCCAACAGAGTAATACGGCCCAGCTGGCTTTTTGAAATTGATCTCGGCCCAATCACCAAAATAAGAAACTCTCGGCCCGTACTCAAATCCCATAACATAACCGACCCTCAATTAGGTTTAAAGGATAACACAAATTAGGTTTCCTCTGCAGATTCCTTTCGTTCCAACAAAATTCAGAAATAAGATCAAGTTGTTGATGGTGGATCGAGGTTTACAGAGGCCTTCGATGATGCTGGGTAGCCGGATCATAAACAGATTAGCATCAATCACTCTTCTTCATCGTTATCAGGTTCATAGTATCATCATCCCTCATCAATCGATCACTTAATCAATCAATCAAATGATTCAAGTAAGTATTCGATTCATTAATTAATCTTTTAATTTCTTCATCTCTTTATATGTACTCTGTATCGTTTTAATTGAATCGAGTAGAAATAGGAATAAATGCTTTTGAATAGCGAAGAAGAAACAGGAACACAGTTGCAGCAAGTGTGAGGGTTTGAAGATAGTAGTTATTGTTTGGTCTCGAGTTTAACTTAGTAGAACAAATACGTACAGCTGTAATTTCCTGAATGTTTGGTTCGTAACAGAAAAACAGAAAAGAAGCAGGTGGGGTGTTCTGTTTATGGTGGATTCAGATGATGGCCGATGATGATCAGGGTCTGAAGGTTATAGTGGTCGTTGGTTCTTGATGGTGGTGATGTCGATAACAACACAGCAATAGCAGTATAACGGTAGTAATTAACAGAATTTATTGATATCCTTAATGATGGTGTTACAGTGGTTTTCCTTGGGCTTTATTTCTTTATGAACTGCAGTTTGGGTATATGTAATATGATTGAATACAGTCAATTTGATCATAATTTATTTGTATTGTGATTGGAAGTCGACATTTAACAACTTGGAGACAGGAACTGTTCGAACGATAAATAAAAAGTAATAGAGCATCAAGATTGATTACAAAGTCTAACTGCTTTTGTAGTCTTGTGTTTTGGTCTGAGCAGGAAACAGAAATAGCAGTAGCAGTCTGTGGTGGTGTAAGGTGGCTGTGGAAGAGGTAATTTTTGATTTCTTTAGGTGTTTCTCATGTATATAATGTATATATGTAAATTAGAGATATAGATAGATATGGATGATGGTGATTAAGGATGGTCTGATGTTTTGTTCCCATCAGACACAGGAAACGTACCATATTATTTGCAGTGTACTTGGTTATGTTGCAGGTATAATGATGGTGAAGGTCTTCGAATGGAACAAGAATATAGCAACTTGGTGATGATGGTGGCGATTATGAGTAGCTGAAAATGGCAGCAGCAGTATCACTAGTTGATGGTGATTACCGGATTGTTTATTGTGGTGATGGAGGTGAAGGCTGCAGTTGATAGTCGTGGTATTTCATAGAAGACAGGAAATACCAATTAAAAACAACAAGTCATTCAGGTCGTTTTGGGTTTTGGTTTAATGGCGGTTTAGAGGTAGTTATAGGTGTTGAGTGGCGGGTTATGATTTGAGTGTTGGGGCTGCTTGAATAGCAATTAATCTCGGTTGATTTGCAACAACAGATCGTGCAGCTAGTGGCAGTAGGTGTAGTTGCATTTTAGATGGTTTTCTTTTAGTTGCAGTAACAAACCATAATATGGTGTTCTTGGGTGAGTTTAGCCAAATCAAAATGATATTTGGGTGCAGGCTGCAGTGGTGATCGTTTAGATAGTGATGTAAATCACAAAATAGAAAGTAGACTAGATAGATAGTGGTGGTTGTGGTTTTGAGTGAATGTTCCCAGTACATCATGTATATATCTTATATTATAGAGAAATTTGATCATTGGTGTTGGAATGATAGTGTTTGGAAATGGAATATTACATAAAGGAGATGTGGATAGATAACAAAAAGGACTAGTATCTCAATTGAAATTATAGAAGAAACAAGAAGTGGATGTTGATTGGAAACAGAACACGTACAGATAAAGTTAGAAATAATTAGATGGTGATGATTAATCTACATGCTATATATATATATATATATATATATATATATATATATATATATATATATGATTTAGAGGAATCAAATCCCAACTAACACAGTACTTTTAACAATTAATAATTATAATATAATAATTATAATATAATTTAAAATATAAACGTGCGCGAGAAGTTAGCCGTCGTCTACTATTTCATTCACGGACTGAAATTCGTACTCCATTGATAAATAAGTGGCGGACTAAAAGTCTTCGGAAAAATCCCAAATTTTAATATTAATTATCTTTATTTATTTCAGTCATTATGGTATAAAATTCGGTCATTAACTATTAAATAAAAATTACATTAATTATTCACTCCCAACCCTAAGTAAAATATAAAAAGTTTTAAAATTCAACAATTAGTTCTTAAATACATTTTTAATAAGCTTAAATTTTATAGAACTATTTTCGGATCACCATTTATTTTAAAATCATATAAGTTCGCATTAAACTTCTCTAAATAATAATCGTTACAATTTTTAAATAATTATATTTGATATACTCTATATATATATATATATATATATATATATATATATATATATATATATATATATATATATATATATATTTATTTTAATAATAATTTAATTATATTGTATATTATTATTTTAAGTTATTATATATATTCATATAGTTATATTTATATTTATATGTATACATATTTATTTACAAATAATGGTTCGTGAATCGTCGGGAATGGTCGAAGTTAAATGAATGCAAGAAAACAGTTCAAAAATTTTAAGACTCAATATTATAGACTTTCCTTATCGTGTCGAAATCATATAAAGATTAAGTTTAAATTTGGTCGAAAATTCCGGGTCGTCACAGGTACGTTCTTTTTTCCTTTCATAAACTGATGATGCAACCAGTTGATTCAGGGTTTCCAATTTCATAAACTCACGACATAATCTCTTGAATCTCACATGGAGATGATGAAATCGGTTTAAAGGATGAATATTACAACCTAATCATCAACGATTATGAGACCTTTAGTCTACATTCTCAAACAATTTCAACATTCGGTTATCGATTAATCTGTTGTAAGTATTCAATGTTTCATGTATCGATTAAAGAATTTTGTTTTTGTTTATTTTTTATAATATTGATATTGATATATCAATTTTGTGATGGATGAATCTTATTATTTTTCTTCTTATGGTTTTGTTTTTTTTCTTTTTAGGTTGTTATGAAGTATTGGAAAAGATTTCAAATGAATTATCAAATTAAAACAGGTTTTTCTGGATCTTTGACATCGTAGCTTTAGAGTTTGAATTGTATTTTGTAAATTATTTTAAGCTGCACTTGTGATCTCTTGGGTTCAGATTAACAATGCTAGCGACTCAGATTCAAATGAAGTGTTTTATCAATGAAGGTTTGGGATGGTAATGTTATCATTTTATCGTGTTTGTTTACATTAGTTTAATGGCCAGTAATAAACTTCCTAAAACCTCCGTTGTGCATCCCTATTTTATGGGCTAACCTGAGTGAACATGTGCTAAAGTGTCATGAGCCCGTGCCTTTTGCTTCAAGTGCGAGGGGTGCTTCGGATAGTAACATATGTGTTTTAGGTAGTATTATAGGATTTAATAGGTTTCCATTGTCTTAGAAGTTATTTTTGTACCATTTGTAATTTGATTTAATGAATTATGCAGTTATAGATGTTAGTTACGATAAAATGCCTTTCAACACTTGATGGAACATCCATTAGAGTATTGTATTTCTTTATATATTGCACATGTTACCGAGTCGTTCGTTGTTGGTGTAACTAATGCAGCTGCTCTGACCTCGTCTGTATCGATTTTGATGTCCGCAATCGAGCACGTTAGTTCCAGGAATTATTATCTTTAGATTTTTTATTATTTGTGTTTATCTTCCTTATTTTCTGGTAGATTAGACTGTGTATTTGTAGCTGTTGGTTTTTTAACAGTTTCAGCTGCGTTTGTTGGTCAGTCTATTGTACTTAGCCATCAGGATAGTCCAATATTTTCCTCGCTTGCACCTGTGCAGACTACTGAACTTGGACCTGTAAATATTACTCGACCATTATATTCTCGATGTAAGCGATGGCACGCCTGTGTCTAACGCATCTTTGCCCAAGTCAAGCGACATGTATTTTGAAATTTTGTCATTGAATTCAGCTCTAGGTATGTAATTAGATTCAATTTATTTTGGTTCAATGTTCTGTTTTTTGTATGCACTTTGTACTATGATTGTACTATAAGGTATTGAAGTACATAGGTGTGGGCACAAATTCTCTATCAACGTCAGCTGGACATCATGCAATAGCTGCTGATCATCTACACTCTTACTGGAAAATTAATCTCTGAAGGTATGTTCACCTTTGTAATGAAAGCGTGCTTCATGTGTTTCGGGTTCTAATGTTGTTTACAACTACTATGACTGCAATAATTAGTTATCAGTCCTGATTTATGATTTCATTATTTGCTTTATGTAGTTATTAGTACCTAAATTATGGTTTCATAATTTGTTTACAACTACTATGACTGTAATTATTTGGTTCATAGAGTAGTGATTGCATTTGAAGTTTGTTTTAGTGAGATTATTTTGGTTTTTGTGTCATAAAATAGGTTCTTAGTGGGTTGACTTAATATAGGACTTGGAAGATGTAGGAAGTCTTAGATGTGTTTTAAGTGGTATATTGGGTATGGTGTTTCAAAGTTTTATTAACTTACACAATACCATCAGCAAGATAATTAATATGAAAAGAAGCATATCAATGAAAGTAGTATTTTTAAGGTTTCATTGTCCACTTAACTTAATTGAATGCCAAATGCAATCTGCAATCTGATGTACAAATTCAAATACATGAGTATCAGCATCAATTGTTGTAGGTGATTTATCAATACACTATTGAAACACAAATCTGTGTCTATTAGTATTGTGTATGAATATCTATTAATTGTTATGTTTTGTATTGTATTGTTGTATTTTAAGAAATCCTTTTTTCCACATTATTAAACTTTGTTATGTATATTGTTGTTATTGTTAAATGGTATTAACTAGGAGTCTATTATAGTTGTCTCAAAGTATAAATTGTGCTTTATATTACCATTAATAGACATATTTTTACATTGTTAATTCATTTTTAAAGGTCGTGTATTGAAAGCTTATAGTGGTACAAACATAAGGCTGGTTAGGGAGATTATTGTACGTTAAATTAGAGATATATTGAATGCATATGTTCGAATGATATAACATAATCTGTTGCTACTGCACAGATCGCTGAGGTTAGAAGATCATTGTAGCTGCTACGCAGGGGGCTGAGGTTGCAACATCATTTGCAGCTGTCACGCCTTATGACTGAGGTGCTTAGTTATAAACTCTTTATTCATAAGTACAATTTTATTGATTTATATCCGTCTTCTTCTTCTTCTTTTTTTATCATCAACATATTTTATTGCTGATTCCTTTTTACTATCGATAAAACGCTTTGATTGCAGAGAAACCAAATCTCATAAGATCCCCGACAACGCATTACTAACTCAACCCAAAACATCCCAGAATTTCACGAATCATTCAACGCATAAGTACATACTACACAACCAAACTAAGTCATATAAAATTATAAAGATAACCAGCGTAAATACATACTATACACCCAAACGCGTATAGTAAGTACATACTATACACCCAAAATCAACAAGCTTTTTTAAAAATGGGTTGATTTGGTCAGTTTTGTCATTTAAACGGGTCAAATGAGAATATATTTGAAGTGGGAAATGGGTTGAAAGTCATGCAACATCTTTTAAATTTACACAATCTTCTTAATTTCTTCCACCTCAAGATTTATATCATTTTTGTAATATAGGTAATGCAACTATTTATTTTTTATTTATTTTTTTGTATAATCAAGCAGTCCGCGCATCAATCCAACCGGATCAGGCAGTTTTGACCAGTTTTGTCAATGATCAGTTTTAATCTGTATTTCTTACCCGCCCATCTTGTCACATCTAAAATGCTACCATGTAGATTGTTATCTAATATATATATCCCTTTTTATGTTATAGTCAGGGTTTCAAAAAGCTGACAATATTGAAGCTCGGTCATTGACAAAACTTAATAAAGACACCAGACTTCACAATAACTCCAAATTGCAAAGATCTAATAATTGATGGTTGTGAAAACTTGGTACGAATTCACCTTTCAAGCGGAAATCTAAAGATCCTCATTTTCTTAAATCTTAAAAATTGCAAAAACCTTAAAATTCAAACAAATATAACTTAACTTTAATCACTCAAACATCTCATCCTCTCTGGTTGCTCAATAATGGAAAATTTGGTTAAAAATTCACCCATCATGCTACCTTCATTGTCAAATTTAGTTTCATTAAGAGTTTTAGATGTTAGCCATTGCAATATATCAAGTTTTAATCTGTGTAACATGAAAAGTATACGTTCACTTGATGAGCTAGACATTAGTGTAAATGATTTTTTAAGCATCGATGCAAACTTTAGTCTGCTCCCGCGACTTTTGTGTTTAAGAATGATTGGCTGTAAGAAGCTTAAAGTAATGCCTAAACTTCCTTCTATGATCCTAAACCTTGATGCACAACGCTGCGTTTCGCTCCACGAACTACCAAACATATCAACCGTGCATAATGCTGGCAGGGTTGTTTTTGATATTAAGAACTGTCCAAAAGTAGCTGAGAAACAGACCGTAGACAGCCTGCTTATGGCGTTACTGCTCCAAGTATACATACATCTCATATATGTGTATATTGATAGTTTATAATTATAGTAACCCAAAAAGTAACATAATAGTCAAAATTTCCTAACATGTTTATAAACTATTGTTTTTTTTTTTTTCATTTATTAGGTGACTTTTCTATGTTTGTTGGTGTTAGAAAAGGCACTTACAAGGTTCACTTCACACACCTATTTTGTTAAGGTGTATACGTGGTCACCTAAAGACATAAATATTATGTCTAAATATGATTCGGTGCAAATGGGTACATTTCTTATGTGCACTTTGTTGTGTGGCTCAAAACGGGCGGTGTTGTGACCAACCATCAACCACCTTATAATTTTTGTAAATTTGAGTTATGAGTCCAAAAAATATAAGTGAACTACCAACTTTACATCGTTTCTCATGCACATTCACTCATAATTTTGTATTTCTATTTTCAAGCTTTTTGATATATGGTTCTTAACTTATAATTTTGTTGGTCATTATTAGTCATGATGTCTTTGGTAATAAAGGTGTCAAATCCAGGGTAAATCCCAAGTCTTAGTTATAAGTTCAGTTTTCTCATCAATGGTTGCTATCGTTGACCTGTTAAACTTGCATGTTTGCTTGGCGGAATCAGATTACTTTTATCACTACACAGTGTGAAAAAACGAACCTCTCTCCGTAATCTTCTACACAATAAATGCTTACAGTTTGTGGTTTCACATTTCTTTAGAACATTTCATACTTATTTAATGAAACAGATGAAGATTTATCATTTAACTTGAATTTCCCCATGCAATGAATAAGTATGGTAAGGTTTGGGATTGTTCCATGTTTCTTTTATATCCATCTTAGGGATGCATACGTTGACATGAATTGTTAGTGCAGATTACATCCGTAAATGCATCTGATACTTATTTACGGATGGTTGAAGGATCATACTAGAGCCAATCTAATGAGGTATATACTATACATATACTCATATACATAATCATAGTTGATAGTTTATCAGTTATATATAATGTTGTGTTCGACATTCAATCAATAATTTGACTTTTGGATACTCAATGCAGCTTTCAGGTGCTCAAAAATCTCACAGAAGGCAATGACCACAAAATAGTTACAGTAAAACATCACTCGATCCACTTTTTTTTTTACTTTCTTATATTTCAATCATAATATACAAACATGTCTTTCTATTGTAATTGTATTGATTAATAGCATTTACGATAATAATATTTTCAATACATTTGCTTTCAATAGAAAATATTATCAATAATCAACGGTTCCGTCATTCTAATTGTGTCATACAGCTAATTAGTATCAATTAACAATGTCGTGATCGAGTCTTTATCATACCTTTAATTGATATAACATTTTACGTTTCAATTTAGTTTGATTAAACACCTTCATACTATTTAACCAACAAACCGATCTGCTCAATTAGTTTGTTAGAAATAAGGGTTGTGAACTGTTGGAGGAGGGTGTTAAATTTATTGCAAGGCTTTTAGTTAATCATTTCTAGAGATATTTGTTTTTTTATCTTCAATAAGCAATAATTTCTTTCATAATGAGTGTGATTGGTTTGTTTGATCAGGAAATATGTGGGACATTTTTGAGTTGTATTTCAACTATGGAACATTTTTCTTTGTGTGGGACTTCCCAGTGTTGCAAGTTAGATTTTGTGTGTTATTTATAGTTACTCGTATTTTATTATGTGTGTTTTACTATTGAAGGGATTTTATTTGTTTTTTTTGATGTTGTTTAGGTTTGTGCATATAGATGTTGGTGTTTCTCCTGTTGACTCCTTGCGGGCTCATACCAGTACTGCACAACCTCATTGCTCTTCGGCACATTCATTTTTGGTACCGCCATTGATTGAAGGTATTTCTATATTGTGGTGTAACTTTCTTGAATTTTTTTTTTTTTTTTTGCAGAAGTTTGGATATGTTTTTAGTAATTTGTTTTGGTGTTATATCTCCTTCTAGAATAAAAAGTTAAGCATTCGTATTTGGATGCTACCATTTTCTATATCATGGGAATAAAAGTGGAGGTTGTAGACCCACAAATGTATATCTCATATTTGTGTCTGTTAGGTGTACATGTGTACTGTGATGTACCTTATTTATGTATATACATCATCTTATGTTTCATTATTATCATTTTTTAACATTTACTTCATGTATAAGGGTTGATTTAGTAATAAATATTTGTATTAATTTCTTGATTTGGTTAAATGAATATGGATATTCACTTCACTATATGTGTTTCAATACTTACAATTAAGGTGATCATTTATATCATTTATATCTATACATTGATGTTATAGTTTCACATTTTGTTCAATAGTAACATGATGACATTATATATGAACAATTGAACCTTCAATAATAACTGCATTCATTGGTTCCAATACTAATGCTTTTAGTAATTTTGATTCCTAAAGATTGACTAACAGTATTGGATGATGATTGTATTTTATCTATGAAAATATTGCTATTTTGCACTTTTCAATTTATATGCAGAAACAAACAATGAACATGTTCTATTTACTTTCCTTAATGTACGTGTAATGACTAAAACAAGGTTTATGTTATCCAACTGTTGGTTATGTGTTTTGTGTAAAAAAATCATACAAAAGGAATTCACCCACTAAAATACTTGTACACTCTCTTTATAATATCGTTAATTGCTATATCATTTTAAGAATCAAAATTGTTTGCGGAAGGGTTCCCGTGCAACGCACGGGATCTTAAATCTAAGTATAAATATATATATAATATATAATCTGCTTGATACGACTAAGAGGTACAATTTTTATCCTATTCCTTTCCCAGTATCAAATTGCAATTCTTGTCAGCCTAAAATAATCCAGATGCAAGGTGATATTGGATGCAATTGTAGTACACACAACAACAATTTATGATATTACAAACATATTTTGCCTCAAGAAGTGTTGGGACGTTCGGAGAGTACAACAAGCATGAGAAATTACGTATTTGGATCATCCGAACAATCTCAGATTTCTCTCAAATAGACATATCGTCGTCAAGCTTACTAGAGTCTCAAAACAAAATCCTAAACAACAAACATTACAAGATTTTACAAAACCTAAACTAAAGATCTTTCTTAGAATCAGTACAACTGGTAGAGCTAATATATTCCATACCCATGTAAGCCTTCTTCCTCATCATCTATCAAACAGTAAACAATCGTTAATACCCCATCCTGCATGATTAGAGTATCCATCAACACCTAATAATGATAAATCAAGTTCTATCTAAGATCTTATCAAAGCAATGTGGGTCTTAATACGTCAATAGCATCCTTCTTATCATTTCAACTTTCAAATGGAAAATAGGGGAGGAGCCGGAAATACTTATAATCAGGGGCAAACATTAGCTAACCGGTAAGCTTAATCTTAATATAAGTCAAGTTTCTGAATACAAACATGAAGGAACTGTATTTAAGCAATGAATTAACTGACCTGATAATGACTAGAACAAAGAGAACCAAATAAAAGGCGAGCTTAACAATCCGATACTTCTTTTCAGCATCTATTGATAAAAAAACTTCAGTTACATCAATAAGATGTCATTGTTTGGAGTATCTGACACAAACACATATACAAGGACATAAAACATAAGTCCGACTGTTCAGAAAAGTTCCACCGCGAGTGACAAATGATGACATTCAGCAATTCTTGTTACTAGCAATATCACAAATATCTGTTTATTATTATTTTCTTCATAAAAACATTAATTATTTAGCTACCAGCCAAAATGTCTAAATTACCCTTCCATCACAAAATTACCGGGACTTCTGTCCGCTTTTTCTTATCAATTCCCAATGTCAGTAAATCATAGGGAACAAGCTACAATAGAACAAAACTATCATCTTGACAATGTTTTATTTGCGATCATAGAAGGACTTTATCAGTAAATATACATACACATAAACATAACAAGGAGCTCCACAAATACACTATAAATTTCAAAAACTTGCAATTTACACTTTAAGTTTGTGATTACAGTTGTGAGTACTGTGCAAGCATTACAGCATTACAAAAGACGGAATTAAGTAAGGAACTTACGACATAGCATTATATATGGTTATGGGAAGCGTAATCAAGAACATGAACCAATGGCCTGTGAGAAGAAGAAGAAGAGCACAACATACACCATTGACCATCATCTCAGGAATGATCACCTTATTAATTCGAGCAGATGAATCATACGGATTGAGGTAATCAGCTTCTAAATCTGTTAAGCACACAATCTACAAGTTCATTTCATCATCACTACACATTTAAAATTCAAACATTATTTGTATTTATAGTAATATACATTTTTCAAAATGTGCCCTTGGATTGAATCAACCAAAATTTTCCTTTACATGATAAAATTAAACTACGACAGTAGTAGTTGTGCTTATCAAATGCATTTATTACGGAGAACATATTAGCAAAAACAGATTATTAGTTTGTAATATTGAAAAACCCTAAAAAAGAAAAATGAAAAACCCTAGAAACAAGCAATTGATTAGAAATTTTACAAAGATACCTGATATAGATTAGAGGCGATGAGGGAAACATTGATTGTAAAGAATATAACACACATAATTACTTCCCACGCCATTAATGTGACAACCCGGAAACTTCCAACCAAATTTAAACTTTAATCTTTATATGTTTCCGACACGATAAGCAATATTTGTTAAGTTAAATTTCAAGAATTTTAAACTATGTTCATACATTCATTCAACCTCGACCAAGTTCCAACGATTCATGAACCATTAAACGAATATGATTATATATGTATATGTGTATATATATTATAACTTAAAACATAAACAAAATATTAGATTAAATACTTTATAGGATTGTATCTGTTTCAAAATGTTTATCAATGGAATTAGAAGATAAGATCAAATGATTGAATTATCAGATATATTGAATTATGATTACAAGTCTCTATTGAAAGGCCCACGTTGATTTGAGAAATCTTTCCATTTTAACAATATTCGGAAAATGGTAAAGTGATTTATAAATAAGAACAAATTGTCAATCATTGAGAACTAGACAAAGGATGGTGGAAGATTGAATCTCATAAAGACTCGATTGATCTATTTAGTTTCAAACGTACAAAAACATTTTCAGTTTAAAACGAACTTTATTATTAAAACGTATATAACTTTTATAAATATCTAGAACCACTTTTGACAACTCATTACTTAACTAGTATGATAAAGATAACGATATTTATATTTTATTTTATTAAATATATATAACGATTTAAATTAATATTATATATATTTATACGCATATTATACGTACATAGTTTTATACTTTTACTATACTTAAACTTTACCTTTAATTTATTTTTACTTTACTTTAACTTTAATAATTCACTTTAATAATTCATACTTTAATAATTCACTTTAATAATTTATACTTTAATAATTCACTTTAATAATTCACTTTAATAATTCATACTTTAATAATTCACTTTAATAATTCAAAAATCTATTATAAATAGAATTCAATAGGTTTCATTATTTCATAGAAACTTGAAAATATTTTTCTCTAAACTCTCTCAATCGATTTACATATATATATTTACTCTGTATTATTTCAAGATATTATTAGTATACATAAAATATTACGACGGAGTGCTGTCCGAGTGATTTCGAAATTGTTTTTCGAGTAGGATAGGATTAAGGAAATTATGGGTTATAGCTATGGAGGTGATTGAGTATGGTTCATGGGTATGCTCGTGAGGTCAATATAGTGTTTATCATTTTCGTTGCGTCTACGTACCTTTCCTGCAATATTGAATCTCAATATTGATACGTGAGTACTCATAATTTAACTTTTACATACTAATAGTGTATCCCTGACTAGTGCTCGAGTATTTAGGATTATGCATGCTTGTACTTTTGATATTTCCCTTAGACAGATTAGGTTGAATCTTGAATTAGTTACACTTGCGGTTGACATAAGGTATAAGATATGCATGTCCTTGGAAAGCTAGCAAAAAAATTAAGAACTTTTCCTTTAGATATCGAATGGTTTCGATGAACGGATTAGAAGTTATAATCAATTGAATTTTCGATATTTTTATTAAAAATGATTATTATTATCCTCGTTTTTATCGTCGTTCTAGTTTTATCTTATTATTATCATTATTATTATCTTTATCAATAAAAGGAATTTATCATTAAAAATTGTTTTTTTTATTATTACTATCGTTATTATCGTTAAAGTTATAATTAGTATTATTGTTATTATCCAATTATTATTATTATTATTATTATTATTATTATTATTATTATTATTATTATTATTATTATTATTATTATTATTATCATCATCATTATTAATATATATATATCATTATTTAAAAATGGTTATTGTTATTGTTATTATTATTATTACTATATTATCATTAAGATAATTATTAGTATTATCGTTAATAATGTTATAGTAACCATCATTATTAATATTAGTGTAATTAAAAAAAATATTTGTAACACCTAATTATTTTGATTACTATTATTATCATTATTATGAACACGATATAAAAGACGATTAGAAGCTATTAAACGAAACGATTAGGAAATAATGAGTAAGAGTATCATGATGAAATTAAAATATTATAAGATATTGATTTAGATAAAATTATCGTTCTTATTATTTTTATCATTACTATTATTATTAAAAGTATCGTTAGTATTAAAACTATCATTTTAACAAAAATTATCATTTTAATAGAACTGTCATTGTTACTATAAAACATCATTATTATTATTATTTTAAATAGAATTATAATTTTAAAGATAATATTAAAAATTATCGTAAATATTAAAGTTATCATAATTAGAATTATCGTTTTATCATAATGTCATCTTAGTAATTATAAATATTGATATTTTTATAATAATTATTATTATTACAAAATAATACAACTTTTACTTACTATCATTATAGATATTATTTTATCAAATAAATATGTGATACAAACATATTTTACTACGTGTAATAACTTACTTTAATAATACCTATCATATTATCTTTATGATATTAAATGAATCCTATAAATTTTATTACTTAATATATATAAAAGTATATTTTATTATATAAATTTAATATAAAATTTTATTTATTAATAAATAAATTATATTATTTACTCTAATAAATCTTTTTAAAATATTTAAAAATATAAAACGACGATATTTAAACTATATATTAATCATGTATAGATTTTTGGAAATTATTTTGAGTCAAATTTACTTTTGTTGACTTTTGCATATTAGTCTCGAGCATTAGGATTGTGGTACACTATGACTTGACCTAATTTGTTAGATAAATATTGACCAACACATAAATATATATAATTAATTTAGGTTCGTGAATCCGAGGCCAACCTTGCACTTGTTCAATGACGTTATATGTATTTTTACTACGAAATACAGTATGGTGAGTTTCATTTGCCTTTTTACCCTTTATATTTTTGGGACTGAGAATACATGCGCTTTTATAAATGTTTGACGAAATAGACACAAGTAATTGAAACTACATTCTATGGTTGAATTATCGAAATCGAATATCCCCCTTTTTATTAAAGTCTGGTAATCTAAGAATTAGGGGACAGACACCCTAATTGACGCGAATCCTAAAGATAGATCTATTGGGCCTAACAAACCCCATCCAAAGTACCGGATGCTTTAGTACTTCGAAATTTATATCATGTCCGAAGGAGGATCCCGGAATGATAGGGGATATTCTTATATGTATCTAGTTAATGTCGGTTACCAGGTGTTCACCATATGAATGATTATTTTTGTCTCTATGCATGGGACATATATTTATGAGAACTGGAAATGAAATTCTTGTGGTCTATTAAAATGATGGAAATAAATGATTATGATAAACTAATGAACTCACCAACCTTTTGGTTGACACTTTAAAGCATGTTTATTCTCAGGTGTTAAAGAAATCTTCCGCTGTGCATTTGCTCATTTTAAAGATATTACTTGGAGTCTTTCATAGCATATTTTGAAGAACGTTGCATTCGAGTCATTGAGTTCATCAAAGATTAGTATTAAATCAATTTATAGTTGGATAGTGGATATTATAATGGTATGCATGCCTGTCAATTTTCGATGTAAAGAAAGTTTGTCTTTTAAAAACGAATGCAATGTTTGTAAAATGTATCATATAGAGGTCAAATACCTCGCAATGTAATCAACTATTGTGAATCGTTTATAATGTATATGAACGGGTCCTTTCAGTTGGTATCAGAGCAGTGGTCTTAGCGAACCAGGTCTGCATTAGTGTGTCTAACTGATAAGTCGATAGGATGCATTAGTGAGTCTGGACTTCGACCGTGTCTGCATGTCAAAAGTTTTGCTTATCATTTTGTGTCGAAAATTAACTACTTATCATCCTCAGGAAATTACCTGCTTATCATTTTTAGTCTAAGACACGTCTTGCTGCATTGATTGCATGAATAGTGTATAGACAAAAATTCATATCTTAGCATATCTGCTAAATCATATCTTATCGTATCTGTTACTTTAAACTTTGCCTGACATATCCCGCAAATTCCTCCGTAATCTACGAAATCTTTTGATCTATATATATATATATATATATATATATATATATATATATATATATATATATATATATATATATATATATTCTATGTAATTAGAATACCATCCGTTAGCCAAAATCATTTCATATCGGAAAAAAAAAATCCTTTATCCAATCGTACGAAATGGAATTCGTCATCAGTTCAAGTCACTCAGATTCTGAAATGGAATCCCATTCAAGCTCCGAAAGCAGTGTGACCGGAATAGATCAACCAATCAGTCATCACCTATTCTAGATGAATTGGGGATGGGTTCGTAGCCTCCTCAATCATTGAAGACAAGAAGAAGGTGATCCCTTCCATCCACCACATTGCCCTCTTGACGAAGAACCTGAAGCACTTACCGGCGAACCTGCCCGAAACACCATTTTCTCGCTCATTTCCAGAGTATCTCGTCATGATTATATATTACATCAAATTTTAGATTTTATTTATCCGCTCGTCCGAACCGACAATCACCCCGGTGTAATAGAAGAAGTCAACAAGCTTCGCGCTCGGGTAGTGGCTTTGGAGAATATGGTGCAGAGATTACAAACACCAGTAGCAGCATCAGTAGCATAACCAGTACCACCATCATCAACGCCAACAGTACCATTACCACCTCCAACCACAACCGCGTCGTAAACCTCAACTTCACAATCTGTCTCACGAGCATCAACGTCATACGCACCATAGATACCAAGGAGTACCAACAACAATAACTGACGAAGTATTAATTCATAACTTCATTGGAGAAACATTCCGCGGCGATTATGTAATCTCTAAAGTCTTAGAGATTATCTAATCTAGCCCTAACCATAAATCAGTTAAGCGAACCAAAATGATAGAAGGAAGAGTAGAAACCTTGACAAAAATGGTGTGTGATTAACAAGCTAAACTTGCTTTACCAACAGCATCAACAGTACCGTCAGCATTACCAGCATCGTCAGTACAGTCAACATCCGAATCAACAACACCGATAACATCACAAACTCCGTCAGTTCAAGAATCACTGTGGACATCATTACGAATCAATAACATGTATATTGTATCAACGAGTTATGAAGAATTAACTCATTCCCTCTGAAGAAATTATATGTATATTATATATATATATATATATATATATATATATATATATATATATATATATATATATATATATATATATATATATATATATATATATATATATATATATATATATATTAAAATAAATCTTTCCGTGCTAAGCTATTGTGTGTGAATCTTAACTACTCGGTTAATTCATATTACAAATATGCAATAATGTAAGTCCTTCAGCCGCAACTTAACCAGCGTTAACTACAATCTCTGTCGCAATTCAACAAATTCCAATTCATAATAAATCAAGTATATATTTGATTTTACACTTTCATCATCGATGTACCCGAAACTTTTCAGATAACATCATTCGTACTTTGCGAAATTCACAAGAATTCCACGAACCGAACATCATACATCAACAAATAACGAAGTATTGATTCATAATTTCAATGTCATTAAAGAAATACTGCGTAAAAGTTATGTACTTTTTAAAGCCTTTAGGGATTATTCAATTCTAGTTTCAACCGTAAATCAAATGAGTTTAATTTAACATTAACTCATTAAATCTATGTTACATCTGAAGAAAATATACATATATATATATATATATTTTTTCATAAAGACTGTAATAAAATTCTTTTGTACAAAATATTAATTGTGAATTTTTTTTTAACGGGTAGGTAATACCCGAGAGATATATAAATTCACAATTAATATGTTACATTCTTCGAATCTGATTCAGCAAATCATCCATTATACTCCCTACTTTCACAACAATATACATTCTTTTAGAGAAATCAAAACAACCATACTCATTCAAAATTTAATTACATATTCTGATTTTGAAATCTCAAAATTCAACTTGAGATATGACCAAAATCATCACTCTTAGATCCTTACATCTTTTACAAGCTATATTTTAACTTCAAAACTGTGTTAGAACATCAAATGTATGTTAACGATTACAATCTGTGTTCAAACCCTTCGAAAAATTTCTGAAGACACTTCGAATGATGAGCAATCGAGATGATGATCCAACCACATGTTACCCACAATTATGTACCCGAAAAACTCTTGAAACTAAAGTAAAAGTTTAAACAACGTATCCGCGTCAGATTCTTTGGCATTTATTAGCAAAAAATAATTTTGCGACTCCTATTCAAAGTAGCCAGTTTTGTCACAGCTCCAGCAAGTCAACTTCGACTTTTCAGTCAGACTAACCTTATTATAACCTTGAGATATACACCATCGTTACCAGAGAACCTTTTACATTCCACCACATTATTAGTAGTTGTACCAACAACTTCATTACCCTTTGACTTTAGCCTCTCCAAAAAGTCATTATAATTATTCATTGAAACCCCATCATTCACTCATTCGCATCTTGTAATGAGAATTGCCATACGAATCATTGGGAATTAGCAATTAGTATTTTGAAATCTCGCAGCATGTCTACGCCAACAGTTATATGTGTATATATAACGTCTTTCTTCTGGACTTAATTTGAATGTGAAGTTTCTGAAAAACACTTCGAAGTACGAATTGGTTCTCCGAAAATGGAAAAAATTATAAACGACTTTAAACGGTAAAAGCTGGATGATAATGATGAAGTGTGCTGGCAAAGCGCAGAAAAAGAGAAGTTTTGGAACTGGAAAACGGATTGAGCAAAGTAGGAAGGAGGCTATGGACAAATTACAAAGACTGAACCTGACTTCAAAGGATCCAAATAATTCAGTACCTACTGAAGTCATTAACGAATACCTTGCTCCTGACTCTAAACCCCTGCGGACAATATTCTTCATTATCCTCTTATATTAGAAATTCTAAAATATCATCATATCTTTCATTATAAATATCCTTCATATTTCTGAAGATATTTTCTTAATTTTTCTTATTTGAAAACATTTACCTCTTCGCGCTATCTGTATTACATCATAAAAGAAACTATTTTAGTTTCTAAATTCTGAAACATTCAAGTTTAAAATAGGAATATTTTGAAGTAGTGTTGGAAACTAAAGCATGAATTAATATAATATAATGACACTTGATCAATGTGATTATATTACAGTAAGTCATGCTGAGTTTCTAAATGGAACGTGATGATTCACAGATCATAACATCATCATGTGCCATGTTATACGACTCTTGTATTCTATTTAACCTCTAAAATATCAAGAAAATATTTCTTGATGATTCGGCCTTTTCCAAGGTATTCTAGTAATTTGACAAGTCAAGATCGTGCCATCACAATTTCCTTCCTAGAACATTAACAATGTTCATTCCGAAATTCATATCTGTGAATTCTGGACCATTACAAGCGGTGCTTAATCGCAAAAAGAAGAAATGAAAGGACAAAACTCCGAAATAGAAATTGGGGTATAAATTGCAGCAAATAAAAGAGAGCATTAACTGTGAATGATAATGATTATAGAAGACAGAATCAGAGACTTTGAAATATAATGGAACATATAAAGCCCAATGACAAACCAGAAATTATAAACCATATATATCGATGCATATAGCAATATAAAGACACGGGAGAACTAGAAACACTATAAACTCAAGAGTATAGTAGAAGTAAATAGATTCTTCCGGCGGTAGATGAAAAAGAAGAATGACCGATATGAAAGTTAGAAGTATATCGAGAATCAGAACTGGATGGAGCATATTGATGAATACTTTAAAATATGAGTTGAGGGGGAAAGAATAGAAGGTGATGAAACATGACTAGGAACTTAGAAATTAACAGATTTAACTCACATAATGGCGGAATAAGTGAATCAAACCCTCTAGTGAATATGTTAAGTTTTTTTTTGATTAATTTAGTCAAACCACAACTAAATCAAGTGTGATTAGATCAACACCTAGAGCTATTATATACCACCTGGGTGATTTGGACTGAGAGAGAATCAGAGGAGCTCACTAGATCTGAGTGTGTGTAACAAATGAGAGGCTTAACCTAAAATGAAGAACATAAGACTTTATATACCCCTGCTGTTGACTCACCCATACGATTCATTCATCACACGTACGAGTTGGCTTCATCAGCCGTACGGGTGATCACTCACTCGTGTCTTCTCATTTAGGTTGTAATTGTGACTTAGCTCAGCATCAACCGTGCGTATGAGCCTGTCAGCCATACTAGTGAGGCTTCACTCGTACGTCTGACTAAGTCTAACATAGTCAAACATCTAAATCTCGTTCCTGCAGTTCCTGTAAGCACATACAAACACGGATAGGATAATAACGAGCAATCATGGTGGCCTATAAACTGTTGTACCTGCAATGGACGTGGGTAGATGTCTAGGGACTTGCACAAAATGCATCAACAGAAGGTGTGAGTTGTAAGGAAACGAAGGAGGTGAATTTATAAGAAAATCTCTGACAGAACAATTAAAATGGATGATCGCATTTACAGCGGATCCTAATTCCCTTGATTACCGGAGAGTCAAATCTTATTAAGAATATTTTCTTCAAATCCCTTGAAATCTGGGAATCAATCATATCTACGTCAAATTATAAGATGAATCTACACTTACTCATTTCACTCTTCTATGTTAGCTTCATTCGTACTCTTCATATAAATGGATTGTTTATTCAAATTATTCGCTGATGATAAAACTCTAATTTTCAGCCCGTATGCATCATGAAAACATACTTATTATCATTCACGACCCTTCCACTCAAATTTCGGGACGAAATTTCTTTAACGGGTAGGTACTGTGACAACCCGGAAATTTCCAACCAAATTTAAACTTTAATCTTTATATGTTTCCGACACGATAAGCAATATTTGTTAAGTTAAATTTCAAGAATTTTAAACTATGTTCATACATTCATTCAACCTCGACCAAGTTCCGACGATTTACGAACCATTAAACGAATATGATTATATATGTATATATATTATAACTTAAAACGTAAACAAAATAATAGATTAAATACTTTATAGGATTGTATCTGTTTCAAAATGTTTATCAATGGAACTAGAAGATAAGATCAAATGATTGAATTATCAGATATATTGAATTATGATTACAAGTCTCTATTGAAAGACCCACGTTGATTTGAGAAATCTTTCCATTTTAACAATATTCGGAAAATGGTAAAGTGATTTATAAATAAGAACAAATTGTCAATCATTGAGAACTAGACAAAGGATGGTGGAAGATTGAATCTCATAAAGACTCGATTGATCTATTTAGTTTCAAACGTACAAAAACATTTTCAGTTTAAAAAGAACTTTATTATTAAAACGTATATAACTTTTATAAATATCTAGAACCACTTTTGACAACTCATTACTTAACTAGTATGATAAAGATAACGATATTTATATTTTATTTTATTAAATATATATAATGATTTAAATTAATATTATATATATTTATACGCGTATTATACGTACATAGTTTTATACTTTTACTATACTTAAACTTTACCTTTACTTTATTTTTACTTTACTTTAACTTTAGTAATTCACTTTAATAATTCATACTTTAATAATTCACTTTAATAATTCATACTTTAATAATTCACTTTAATAATTCATACTTTAATAATTCACTTTAATAATTCATACTTTAATAATTCACTTTAATAATTCAAAAATCTATTATAAATAGAATTCAATAGGTTTCATTATTTCATAGAAACTTGAAAATATTTTTCTCTAAACTCTCTCAATCGATTTACATATATATATTTACTCTGTATTATTTCAAGATATTATTAGTATACATAAAATATTACGACGGAGTGCTGTCCGAGTGATTTCGAAATTGTTTTTCGAGTAGGATAGGATTAAGGAAATTATGGGTTATAGCTATGGAGGTGATTGAGTATGGTTCATGGGTATGCTCGTGAGGTCAATATAGTGTTTATCATTTTCGTTGCGTCTACGTACCTTTCCTGCAATATTGAATCTCAATATTGATACGTGAGTACTCATAATTTAATTTTTACATACTAATAGTGTACCCCTGACTAGTGCTCGAGTATTTAGGATTATGCATGCTTGTACTTTTGATATTTCCCTAAGACAGATTAGGTTGAATCTTGAATTAGTTACACTTGCGGTTGACATAAGGTATAAGATATGCATGTCCTTGGAAAGCTAGCGAAAAATTAAGAACTTTTCCTTTAGATATCGAATGGTTTCGATGAACGGATTAGAAGTTATAATCAATTGAATTTTCGATATTTTTATTAAAAATGATTATTATTATCCTCGTTTTTATCGTCATTCTAGTTTTATCTTATTATTATCATTATTATTATCTTTATCAATAAAAGGGATTTATCATTAAAAATTGTTTTTTTTATTATTACTATCGTTATTATCGTTAAAGTTATAATTAGTATTATTATTATTATCCAATTATTATTATTATTATTATTATTATTATTATTATTATTATTATTATTATTATTATTATTATTAGTATTATTATTATTATTATTATTATCATTATTAATATATATATCATTATTTAAAAATGGTTATTGTTATTGTTATTATTATTATTACTATATTATCATTAAGATAATTATTAGTATTATCGTTAATAATGTTATAGTAACCATCATTATTAATATTAGTATAATTAAAACAAATATTTGTAACACCTAATTATTTTGATTACTATTATTATCATTATTATGAACACGATATAAAAGACGATTAAAAGCTATTAAATGAAACGATTAGGAAATAATGAGTAAGAGTATCATGATGAAATTAAAATATTATAAGATATTGATTTAGATAAAATTATCGTTCTTATTATTTTTATCATTACTATTATTATTAAAAGTATCGTTAGTATTAAAACTATCATTTTAACAAAAATTATCATTTTAATAGAAATGTCATTGTTACTATAAAACATCATTATTATTATTATTATTTAAAATAGAATTATTATTTTAAAGATAATATTAAAAATTATCGTAAATATTAAAGTTATCATAATTAGAATTATCGTTTTATCATAATGTCATCTTAGTAATTATAAATATTGATATTTTTATAATAATTATTATTATTACAAAATAATACAACTTTTACTTACTATCATTATAGATATTATTTTATCAAATAAATATGTGATACAAACATATTTTACTACGTGTAATAACTTACTTTAATAATACCTATCATATTATCTTTATGATATTAAATGAACCATATAAATTTTATTACTTAATATATATAAAAGTATATTTTATTATATAAATTTAATATAAAATTTTATTTATTAATAAATAAATTATATTATTTACTCTAATAAATCTTTTAAAAATATAAAACGACGATATTTAAACTATATATTAATCATGTATAGATTTTTGAAAATTATTTTGAGTCAAATTTACTTTTGTTGACTTTTGCATATTAGTCTCGAGCATTAGGATTGTGGTACACTATGACTTGACCTAATTTGTTAGACAAATATTGACCAACACATAAATATATATAATTAATTTAGGTTCGTGAATCCGAGGCCAACCTTGCACTTGTTCAATGACGTTATATGTATTTTTACTACGAAATACAGTATGGTGAGTTTCATTTGCCTTTTTACCCTTTATATTTTTGGGACTGAGAATACATGCGCTTTTATAAATGTTTGACGAAATAGACACAAGTAATTGAAACTACATTCTATGGTTGAATTATCGAAATCGAATATGCCCCTTTTTATTAAAGTCTGGTAATCTAAGAATTAGGGAACAGACACTCTAATTGACGCGAATCCTAAAGATAGATCTATTGGGCTTAACAAACCCCATCCAAAGTACCGGATGCTTTAGTACTTCGAAATTTATATCATGTCTGAAGGAGGATCCCGGAATGATAGGGGATATTCTTATATGTATCTAGTTAATGTCGGTTACCAGGTGTTCACCATATGAATGATTATTTTTGTCTCTATGCATGGGACGTATATTTATGAGAACTGGAAATGAAATTCTTGTGGTCTATTAAAATGATGGAAATAAATGATTATGATAAACTAATGAACTCACCAACCTTTTGGTTGACACTTTAAAGCATGTTTATTCTCAGGTGTTAAAGAAATCTCCCGCTGTGCATTTGCTCATTTTAAAGATATTACCTGGAGTCTTTCATAGCATATTTTGAAGAACGTTGCATTCGAGTCATTGAGTTCATCAAAGATTATTATTAAATCAATTTATAGTTGGATAGTGGATATTATAATGGTATGCATGCCTGTCAATTTTCGATGTAAAGAACGTTTGTCTTTTAAAAACGAATGCAATATTTGTAAAATGTATCATATAGAGGTCAAATACCTCGCAATGTAATCAACTATTGTGAATCGTTTATAATGTATATGAACGGGTCCTTTCAATTAATGCCTGCAATAATGATTAATTAAGGTGTATTTTGGTTTTTCCGGTGAGTTGGAGAAGTGAGTAGAGTAGAGTGAAACTGACGGAGAAACAAAACATAATTAAAAGAGGAAAGTTGATTCAAAATGCATTGAACTTAACCTAAAATACTTATTGTATGCATCCAACTTTGCGACCTTCTATTGTATGCATGAAACTTTTTATTTTCACCTATTGTATGCATCTTTTTACTTGACCATCCGATAACCGGTAAGTTTTTAATGTTTTTTGCCAAATCAGATAAATAAAGGCTGACGTGGAAAATAATAGCATAAAACCCCCCATTCAGTTCCCTCCAAAATCAATCCCACATTATTTCCCCCAAATAAACCCTAACTCTTGCAATTCACCTTTTGATGATTGAACTTCAAAATTGAGCATAAAATCGATTCGATTAATGTATCTTCAAAGCTTCACAAGGTAATTTTATGTTGTATCTAACTGTTATCAAATTTTTAGGGTTTTATGTTGTATCTAACTGTTCATATACCTCAATTGCAGGATGGTTGGAAGTCCAATTCCTACACGTGGTTTTGATTTCGATGTACTTCATAATGGTGCGTTCATGTTCAAGCCACTAAGGTATGAAAGTGGGACTGTTTTGCCCATCTTTATTGGTAAAATTGAATTTGATGAGTTTTATGAATTTTTAGAAAAGGAAACTGGGTGTATGTTTAGTGCTTTATACTATACTTTACCTGGAAAGGCAATGAAGGAATTTGGTGTACTACCTGTTGCAAATAATGATGATATGAACGTCTTGTTTGATATTGCTTATTGATATGGTAAGGTAGATACATATGTTGATTACTTCAGTGATGACTTAAGTGAATATTTAATGAACTGTGATGTTAATGAGATGGATTCTAATGAGATGGATGTTAATGAGATGAGTTATGAGATAGATGAAAGTAAGGTGGGCCACCAAATGGAAGACTTAGTTGACAGTAAGATGGATGTTAATGAGATAGAAGTAAATAAGTTGGATCGAAGTGGAAGTGAGTTTGATAGTGAGTCTGATAGTGACTACATAGCTAGAGAAAGTGACATTGAAAGTGATACTGCTACTATAGATCACTTATCAGATGGAGATGATGAGGTTAGAGAACTTAGAATTCTAAATGCAAATGCCAAAAAAGGACCAAAACTACTCCCAAAACCAAAGCTAGGTGTTCCAAAAAAGGACCCTTTGATTGATGCAGTTGTTGAACATGAGGATTATTTGGAAGATTTGTTGAAGAAGTTAAAAGATAATGAAACAGAAACAGCTAGTGATCCTTTTAAAGCTATTGTGACAGTTGAAAACTATCCAATACACGATGATAAAACTAATTAGAGATTGAAGAAGCCAATATCCAGTGAGAGATATAGAGATGCAAAACAGTTTAAGGAGTGTTTAACATTTTATGCATTGGCAAATGGTTTCTCATTATGGTATCATAGAATCTGTGAAAAGGAGGTGATTGCAAAGTGTGGCCAGAGACCACCTAGACTGAAAAAGCCAAGTGAAGGTAAAAAAAGGAAATATAACAGATATCCAACTATTGCTAAGGGTGAAGAACCAACATGTCCTTAGATGTAACATCCCAAAAATCTGTTCCAGACACGAGCTGCGCCGCGGGCCCTCTAGCCGCGCTGCGGCCTATAACATGAGCTGATGGTTGGTTCTTTTAAAAAGCTCGACTTGGTTTTTCAGCTTTAAGCCGCGCCGCGGGCCCAAGAGCTGTGCCGCGGCCTATAACGGCAGAAAGTGCTGATCAGCATTTTTAAATAAGGGTTTTCGAGGGCATTTTGGTCTTTTCACGTATTGGACAGATCATATCTATGAGATCTGGTCTATCCACCTCATTTATTCATTTCATTTTCTTTTTCTTCTCCATTTTCTCTCATTCTCTTCAAACCCCAATACGTTCAAAGTGAGATTTGGAAGTGAAGAAGTTAGATTCGATCTTTGGAGCAAGAGGAAACGTCGTTCTCCTCGTTCTTAGCTACGCGGTGATACTATTGGTAAGTTGTAACTCCGAAACTCATTCTTGTGTTTCATTGTTCATATCTAGGGTTTGAATGGTTGTTCATGAGTAAAACCCCATTAGTTCATTAATGGAAGATGTGAACTAGAAAACGGGTTTATTGGTGTTGTAGGTGGGTTTTGGGTTTGGTGAGCAAGTTTATACATGTGAGACTTGCAAATGAGTGTAATCACTAGTATTTAGTGATTATTGAAGTAATGGAAACCATTTGTGTTCATTTAGTTAACTAATCTTGAATAGAGTCAAAATTTGGGATTGTTGGTGAATTCTGTTCGATTGTCGTTTGTGTAAGGTTTATAAACTTAAAATGAGTTAACTTGAAGTATAAACTCGAGTTAATGGCGTTTTGAAGTCAAAACTTGTAAATGGTGAGATTTTGACTTTTTAAGGGTCAAAATGGGTTTTCGAGCGAAACTCGAGTTAAAATGCGTTCGAGTGCTAAAGTTGGTACAGTTAGGTATTTCGGGTACGCGGGAATTGGTCTTGTTGGTTTCGGACCTTCGAGTAGCGTTAAAAGTGCAAAAGGGTGTAATTTGCACTTGTTGTTCATTTGGGCGGGTCGAGAGTCCAAATGAGTTTGTATTGATGATTATGCGATAAATGGAATAGGTACGTTCCATTGGAGAGTTGCGGGATTGGATTGCACTTCATCGAGGCGTTTATATGCATATGTATGTGTAAAATGGGTGCGTGTGTGTAGAGTGACCCTTGCTCGGGTTTACTCTATGTTTGTGTGGGAGAATGGACCCCTCTTGTGCTTCGGGTCCATGTGATACGCTTATGCGTTTTGGGTTACTACCCTTGATGTTGTGATTGGCTAGTGTATTGGATAAACCCCTTTGGCGATGGGTTTTGCTAGCATTTGTAGTGGAGATGATTCGGGTAGTGAATCGTGTGATGTTCGGATTCACTAAGGCGCGTGAAGTTCGGCCAACCCTATTGTGATATTTGACTAAGGTATGAGTCACGTGATGTTCGGATTCATAAAGGCGCGTGAAGTTCGGCAATCCTTAATAGTCAAGTTGTTTGAAGGTAGCGAGTCGCGTGAAGTTCAGATTCATTAAGGCGCGTGAAGTTCGGTCAACCTTCATGTGGTTTAGGTTAAGGGGTTAACCTTATTGATGTTGTTGATTATATTTATTGTGTGTACGTATATACTCATTGTTGTGTTGTAGCTAATCTTGTGGCATTAGCTTGGTGTTTACGTAGCGTGTAACTACTTTGTGTATGAGCTCGTTTTTAGCTTGCTTACTATGCGAAGGTGGTATGTGTTTACTTTTCGTGCTTGGTGATACGTAGTCATTTTATGCATATGTATGTGTATAGTACCTTTACATTCACTAAGCATTAGCTTACCCTCTTGTTGTTGATATTTTTATAGGTTCGCGTGACGGCAGCTCGGGTAAGCGTGGGGATTAGAGATCTTGGCTAGGTTGCTTTAGAAGATCCTGCTTTTGGACTCGATTTAGGATTGGGTAGCGTAGTCCCAATCACCATGCTCGGTTTTGTGTAAAGTAACTAGTCGGGTCATGTGACGTATATTGGTTTAGTCAAATGGGTCATGAGTATAAACCGGTTTATGATTTAACTAACGTATTATTGTATTAAGGAGTTTAAATTATTATTGTATGTTTTCAAGTTCGTTGAACTTATTATGATAACAAATATGTTTTGGGAATTGCGTAATGGGACCTAAAGTGCTATTTAATGTATATTAAAAAGGAAAAAATTTCATGGGTCGGAAATCGACGGGTTGGGTCGTTTCATTGGAGGTGTTATGGAATGAAGATGAAAGATGAGGATTCTTTTCAGGTAATATCATGTGTTGATGAACATACTTGTGTTAGAAACTTTAGATTTGGTAGTTTAATCAATTACAAGTGGATAGGAAGGGAGTTTGGTGATAAAATTAGGTCAAATCCAAACATAAGGCTTGTAGACATTGCAGATTTGGTGATGAAAAAGTATAAGTGTACAGTTACTTCTAATCATTGTAGAAAGGCAAAGACTTGGGCATTAACTGAGTATGAAAAATCTATGCAAGAACATTATGCTTTGATTAGGTCTTATGGTGATGAACTTTTAACTAGCAACCCAGGTTCAACAGTTAAAATAGGAGTGACAAATGACCCTGGTGAGAAAGTAAATTTTGATAGATTATATGT
The DNA here is from genome assembly GCF_046630445.1 of Rutidosis leptorrhynchoides. NCBI lineage: Eukaryota > Viridiplantae > Streptophyta > Magnoliopsida > Asterales > Asteraceae > Rutidosis > Rutidosis leptorrhynchoides. Next base: position 115,301,428 of record NC_092338.1, read on the forward strand.
TTGTTTGAATGGATTAAAAGAGGGATGGAAGAATGGTTATAGGAGGGTAATTGCATTAGATGGATGTTTTTTGAAAAGGCCTAATTAAGGGGAGTTGTTAACTGTAATAGGTAGGGATGGGAATAATCACATATTCCCTATTCCCTATTGCATGGCTGTTGTAACTGTTGAGAACAAACAGAACTAGAGTTGGTTTATTGAACTATTAGCAGCAGATTTAGAGATTGAAGGTGGTGTAGGTGTCACACTTATGTCTGATCAACATAAAGGATTGATAGAAGCAGTTAAGGACATAATGCCACATGTGAGCATAGACAATGTGCTAGGCATATTTATGAGAATTTTAGGAAACAATTTAGTGGTGTAGAATTTAGAAATATGTTTTGGGAAGCTTATAAATCTTCATACCCTATTTTATTTGATTCGACCATGGAAAAGATTAAATCTGCTAACCCAAATGCATATAAATACTTGAGTGACAGAAATTCAAAATCTTGGTCAAGGGCTTTCTTTGAGACAGATAGAGGGTGTGAGGCAGTTGAGAATGGTTTTAGTGAGTGTTTCAACTCTGTGATTCTTTTATGTAGACATAAGCCTATTATATCAATGTTAGAATCCATTAGGGTGATTGTTATGGAAAGAATGAATATCATGAGAAGTCTTGGTGAGGAATGGGTTGGTGATATTGCACCAAATATTCAAAAAGGCTTGAAAAGATAAAAGATTAACACAGGTACATAACTATTTTTCTCTTTAACTTTGTTTATTAAATTATACATAAATACTTGAGCATTTACTTTGCACCAAATACTTGCAGATTCTGGCATACACACTTTGCAGGTGCGTTTGAGTATGAAGTTAGGCATAAGAATGAAGCCTTTAAAGTTGATGAAAACAGAATAACATGCAGCTGCAGGATGTGGCAGATATCTGGAATCCCTTGTCAACATGCTTGTTCTGTGATTCTTGCCCTAAATAAATCACCAGAAGACTATATTCCAGACTGGTTTAGAAAAGAAATGTACATGAGGGCTTATTCAACATATCTTAAACCAGTTGGTGGAATGTCAAGTTGGGTGCCAAATCAATTGAACAAACCTTTACCCCCAATACCCAAAATCATGTCAGGTAGGCCTAAACATAAATGAATACGGGCAGCACATGAAACTGGTAGTAGATCTAGGATATCTAAGACAGGAGTTGTTATGACTTGTTCCAATTGTTTGGAAGTTGGACACAACAAAAAGGGTTGTAAGAATCCCCATAAAGAAAAATCTCATAAGGTTTCAAAATCAGCTGGTAGGCCAAGAAAAAACAAACAAGCCAAGTGAAGAATGGAATGTCGTTGTCTTTTGATCTGCAAGTTTTTTGTATATTTTGATGTCATTATTTTAGTCTTTTGTAAATGTTTACGCATATGATGTTTATGACATAGTCTTTTGGAATGTAATCTCTTTTGAAACGAATTGGTATTGTATGTAGTTTATGGCAGTCTTAACACCTAGTTTTTTTGTAAACAGTTTATGGCATTATGCCTCTTGGAATGTATTGTAAACACTTGCAATTTATGGCATTATTGGTATGTATTTGTTATTGTTGTTGTTATGGCATTATGTTAATGTTATTGTTATGGAATTATTGTTACAGCATATGGAAGACAACTGAAAACACTTGAAATTCATTACAACACTTGCAGATTCATTACATGTTCAAAATAGAAACACAACCTACATTGCAGATTCATTACATGTTCAAAACCAAACACAACCTACTGCTACAGATAAGAACAATACAATTCCTATCATAATAAAAAACAACCTATCATATAACTTGAGCTTTGACTTGTAAATCACCAACTCTTCCTTCAATTTCAATTCATCAACATCACCATTGTTACGAAATTTGGACTGCTCAAGTATTTATGTATTGGCTTGGAAGCTCTTCATCAACAAACATAAACAAATTACATTTTGTTCTTTTATCCTGTAAAAATAAAACCCCAATTAGGGCAAATTTCAGAAATTAACAAAATTTGGGCAAATTAAGACTTACAAGATTGGGACAACTGATGAATCTTCTACCAGGGTTTTTCTTTGTCCATGCCACATTATCATACAATCGATGACCACATTTAGGGGTGATTTGTTTGGAGGATGAAGAAAATGCAGACATTCTTGAAGATGAGATAATGAACGAGATGTGTAGATTTAGGGGTTTTTATTGATAAATCTCACTCCTATCTGGCAGCTGACGTGGAAAATATATTAATGACTGGCTACACATCAACAACTTACCGGTTTCAAGTAAAAGGATGCATACAATAGGTGAAAATAGAAAGTTCAATGCATACAATAGAAGGTCGCAAAGTTTAATGCATACAATAGGATTTTAGGACAAGTTCAATGAATTTTCCCAATTAAAAGCTACACAAACGCTCGTGATGGGCCCAGTTTGTATGGGCTATTTATATTTTGGATTGTTTAGCTATAGCTCTTGATGGGCCCAGTTTGTATGAGCTATTTATTATTTTGGATTGTTTAGCTATAGCTCTTGATGGTATTTGTGAATCTGTTTCTCGATCTCTACTTTTATCGAGATAATATTATTTGTGGTGTCATTATTCATACTTCTGGAGCTATATATTTGCATTTTTATCCCATTTGGGAAGCATCTCTTGATGAATAGTTATATAATGGTGGTATTTATGAACTAATCGTTTTACACTTCTTAATTGATGTAGCTTGTTAATGGGTCGTGAATGAGTGCTTAGTTTTCATTTGAGTACGCGACCTTGGATTGTTGTTGCATATGTATTTATATTTTATTGTTTCCGGAAAAGATTAAAGTCAACATATACGCCCCCTTTCACTTTTACTCACAAGATTGTGTTTGTTTTAAGATAAATTGGATATGGATATTTATCGATTTTTCGTATTCTAAATGTGCAAGTAAAAAGTTCTTATAACATGTACAGTATATTACGAAGAGTATTGAACAATAGTAGTAAATTAAAACCTAAAAGTACAAACAAAATTTTCAAGCATACCTTGAATTCATGTACGTATATTTTAACTATTGGAAGACAATCCTAAAATCAACATATGTACATAATATACATAGCACACACATAATACGAAGTATACATTTATCAAACGCATTTCATATGTACTTTCTCCAAATTAATTCAAGTAAATTCAAGATACTATTAGGAACTTTGAATATGGACATAAAGTAGATTGGTAGACTACCCAACACAACTTTATTTATTATCAGTCTACCACCAATTGAGAGGAGATTCACCTTCCATTAATTGAGTGTGGGATTGAATCTGTTTACAACATCACACAAAGTATTAAAGGAGGTCATCCGACTTCCAACAAGAAATCCAAAATACGTGAAGTTGAGAGAATCAGCAGAGCAAGACAAAATGCTAAATGATGCATTAGATTCAAGGGGCGAGGAGTTCATACTGTTAGAAATATGTTCTCGGGTTGGCTACGGTTCGATCGTGGTTTGACCGTGGTACATATATTCCGAAGATATGCCCATGACATTAAATAATAAAAGTCCATTTATCCTATTCGGTCACATACAAAGGCCAATCGTAAATTGTTTGATATACCTTCTAATCGGAAATTAATTTATTAATCATTAGTTAATGGTTTAATAAATTAAGTAAGTTTTTTTTATGTGTGTACATATACTTACAAATCTAAATATATAAGATTTGATTTGATATAAATAAGATTTGATTTGATTTGTAAATCTTATTTTATATAAAGATTTGATTTTGCAAATCTTTTAAAATCTTTCCAAATCTTTATATTTGTATTATATGTATCAATTTTATTCTATATAATACCAAGTCTTGGTATTGAAAATATATATGTAACTTGAGATATAAAAACACACATACAAAATGCTATTTCTCTTTCTCATTTTCAAGTAACCAAAATACTTTATAATTGGGTTCGGGTTTTGGTGGAAATAAGGAAAAGAAAAGATCCGTTAAGTAGAAGGTATAGATCGAAGCAAGGTTGGAACTTTGGGTGTCTACCGTTTAGAGGAACTCTTCTTTGGGTTTTCAAATTCGATCTTCAAAAGGGCTACAAAGGTTGTATTCTAATCTTCTCTTGTTCAGTTTCGTTAATTTGTTTTGTTTACTAAAGTTTTGTACAATGATCCGTGGAAGAGTATGATTTTGTAAAGTTTTAAAAATGCTTCCACTCGCTTTGAATTTGTATCATACTCCAACAGTGGTATCCGAGCCATCTTGTACAAGTTTTAGCAAACTTTTCTTATGATATTTAGTTTTGATGGATGCGTTGTGCATGATTCTTGGAGATGATCATGCATAACAAACATGCAAAACAAATATCATGATTTATGTTTTATGTTTCCTAAATACTAATTTGAATCTTAGATTTTGGCAAAATGTAAAATGGGTTAAATTCATTTTTTTTCATTTAAGAAATTTTTTTCAGCCTGGACAGTCCGTATTTGATGGACTGTTTCGGGGCTTTAAACTCAATATTATTGTATGAGACCAATTGCATTTGAAAGCTAACTGAAAGAACTTAAATTTGAAAAAAAAATCATCGAAAACGGATTAGAAATGAGTAAGATATGACCATTTAAAGTTACATGTATGAATCTGCCAAAATCCAAAAATTTTAATGGTAACTTGCATGTTGACTATTAAAGATTCAATGTTTAGAAAAATAAAGTACATGAATTCTTTTCATGTTTTACATGAAATGAGAAAATTAAAATTATTAATTTTAGACTTTATGCTTTGGTAAAGTGAATAAATCTCCAACATGTTTTGATTCACTTAATATGTTTATTTGGATGGTTTTGGCATGAAAACCATACTTACAAAATATGAAGTGGGTTTACATACATATGTTATGTAAACAAGGATTGAATATTATAAGTGCCATTAAGTGTTGTTTAAATCAATCCTTATCGAAACATGTTATATGAAAATGGACGGTTGGCACTCCATTTGTTATGTATCTGATTGTTGTATGAAATCGGTAGTATTTGCCTCAATAAGACCCTTGTGTGGATGTTTGGTTGTATGATTTAATTTATTATTTATTCGGGATGAATGTAATAATTTATTAAACGACTTGCATGTCGTCTTTCTATTTATATTGTATTTGTAATAGTATAGAAAATAGAATAGTTATTTTGTAAGATAATGCAACCAAGATTGAAATCAAGAAGACGATGTTCACAAGGCGGCCCATCCGAGCATATAATGGAGATGGCGGTTTTAGTGGGAGTCAATTCTCACACAAGGTTATGTCCCTAGTTGACCATGTTTTTTCGTGTGTTGGCTCACCGAAAAAACGCATAGGACTCGAGGCATACTACCGATAATTGCGTGTCATGATTATTATTGTTTTATTATTTGTCTATGCCATGCTAGCTAGAAAATGTTTAAAAAAAACAAAAGGGACAATAATCATATAAACGGTTTGGTTAAAATTAGTTTAACAAACGCAACACGCAATACATAATTAGCAAATGTTTTAAAATGGTGTAAACTACTTTTGCTAAAAGAAAACAAAAACCCGTTTTAAATGTAAACTTTACGCTATCCATGAGTAGTACACACATCTGAACCTTCTACCTGTTAGAGTTCGCGATACCCGAGAGTCTTGGGCCGGACTTTAATTGGGTGTTGGGAAGGGTGAGGTGAATTTCGCGATACCCGAGAGTCTTGGGCCGGATTTTACGTGTATCTATCACGGACGGTTTACAATCTGAAATCGTGGTTTGCGGCAAACCCGCCACGAGGAAGGATTAGCGTAGAAGGGATTAAACATGCAAAGTGAAATAATTGATTATCACTAAATCCCTCAGAACCTAAGAATTTCATAATGGATGAAATTGGTAATATAGTTACCTACCTAAATAGCTTATGGTTGGCGATCCGCGGCGAACCCGTCGTTAACATAAGTGAAATATGGATCTTAGCCTTGTTAATTATAATTGTTTGAATATTAAACACACTTGGGTAATTATCTTAAGAAGGTTTAAACATATCAAACTAACTAATACAACTTACTTTAAAAATAAAAATATGACAGATGTCTGCAACAAACACAAATCCTACTCCGTCATCAATCACTAATTTCTGCCTTAAAGGGCTCCTCGAAAAGGACAAGCTTACGGGTTTGAACTACATGGACTGGCTTCGCAACCTAAGAATTGCTCTTAGGATGGAAGGAAAGATCAGGGCTATTGAGGAACCCTTACCGGCAGAACCCGGATCGAGAGCTACTCAAGCGGCTAGGGACGAGTTTGAAAAACGGCGTTCCGAGTCTAATGAGGTAGCATGCTTGATATTGGCGACCATGTCTCCAGAGCTCCAAAAGGGCATGGAGAGCTTAGGGTCGTATGACATGCTTAACCAACTCAAGGACATGTTCCAACAACAAGCAAAGCAAGAAAGGTTTAACACCGTGAAAGCTCTCGTATCTTGCAAAATGGCAACGGGAAGTAGCGTTAGTGTCCATGTACTACAAATGAAAGGGTACATAGACCGGTTGGAGCGCCTTGGTTTTTCCATAAGTCAGGAGCTTGCAACGGATTTTATCCTGAACTCGCTGACTAGTGCATATGAAGGATTCATTATGAACTATAATATGAACAATATGGAGAAAACAATCATGGAGCTCCATGGCATGTTGAAAACCGCTGAGGCTAACATGGCCAAAGCTAAACCCGCAACTACCGTTCTAGCCATTCGTGAAGGTGGGATTAAGAAGAAGAAAAATAAAGCAAAGGGCAAGAACAAGGGCAAGGGTAAGGTTGGCACGTCCAACTTCAAACCTAAACCTAAGGGCATTGCTAACTCTTCTACTTCAAAGATCCCGCAAACCAAGTCTCCTGAAGAAGCAATATGCTTTCATTGTGGGGATAAAGGACATTGGAGGCGCAATTGTACTAAGTACTTGAAGGAACTTAATGAACTACGGGCTAAGGGAGTCGTCGTACCTTCAGGTTTGTTCATGATTGAACTAAACAATACTACTATTTCTAATTCCTGGGTATTGGACACGGGATGTGGTACTCACATTTGTACAAATGTGCAGGGACTCACAAGAAGTAGGAAGCTGAAGACCGGGGAGCTTAATCTAATCATGGGGAATAAGAATGTTGCCTCTGTTGACATGATTGGAGAATACAAGCTTTCTTTTGATTCTGGTTTATGTATTGTTTTATCTAATGTTTGCTACAGTGCCGAAATGGCAAGAAACATTATATCTTTTGATGCTTTATTTAATGATGGTTTTAATTTTAGTTTTGATAATGGATCAATACTTGTTCACAAAAATGGGATGTTTTATTTCAAGGCTAGTCCTTGTAAAGGCATCTTAGAAACCACAGCAAAGCTAAATGATAGTTCAATCTACAATGTTGATTCATCGAAAGATGTTTTGGATAAAACGTATCTATGGCATTGTCGTTTAGGCCACATAAACAAGAAACGCATAGCCAAACTCCAGTCAGATGGAATTCTAGAATCATTTGATATAATATCGTATGATGAATGCGAATCTTGCTTATCAGGAAAAATGACAAAGGCACCTTTCACAGGAAGCTGTGAACAGGCAAAGGATCTGTTGGGGTTGGTACACACTGATGTGTGCGGTCCGTTCAGATCGCCTACTAGACATAAGGAACGATACTTCGTTACATTTACTGATGACTTCAGTAGATATGGCTATGTTTATTTAATTAAACAAAAGTCTGAAACTTTTGGAGTGTTCAAGGCATACCAAAACGAAGTAGAAAATCAACTGAACAAAAGAATTAAGATTCTCCGATCTGATAGAGGTGGTGAATATCTTAATGATGAATTTCGTGATCATCTACTGGGTTGTGGGATAATCTCACAATTAGCTCCTCCTAGAACACCACAACATAATGGTGTGGCTGAAAGGAGGAATCGAACATTACTTGATATGCTTCGATCCATGATGAGCCGCACAATACTTCCAATCAGTTTTTGGGGTTACGCCCTACAAACTGCCGCAAGGATCCTTAACCTCATCCCAACCAAGAAAGTTTCCAAAACACCTTATGAGATATGGCATGGTAAAATTGTGTCTCTCTCATATCTAAGAATCTGGGGTTGTGAGGCTTACGTTCGTCGTGAAGCTCAAGATAAACTTGAACCCAGATCTGAAAAGTGTTTATTTGTTGGTTACCCGACTGATTCTTTTGGATATTTGTTTTACAACCCTACTGAGAACAAAGTCTTTGTGTCTCGAAGGGGAGTCTTCCTTGAAAAGGATCTCATATCGAAAGGAACCAGTGGGAGCAAAATTGACCTTGAAGAAATTCAAGAATCAACCGACATGGAAACCGATATTGGAACCGATTCTCCTCAAGAGGTCGACGAGCCTGCAATTGAAAGAGAAACCGACCTACAGCCACCACCCATACGTAGATCTGATAGAGTGCGTCGAACACCAAAGAAATATAGTTTACACATATTTGAGGGTAATGATGAAAATATAAATTCTGATGAACCTATTACCTATCAGGAAGTGATGACAGGCCCCGAGTCTGCCAAATGGAAGGAGGCTATGGACAACGAGATCTAATCCATGCATGATAATCAAGTCTGGATCTTGATTGATCATATACCAGGTATTAAAACTATTGGGTGTAAGTGGGTCTTCAAGAAGAAGACCGATATGAATGGAAATGTACACACATTCAAAGCCAGACTGGTGGCTAAGGGTTACACGCAATAATATGGTGTAGACTATGATGAAATTTTTTCACCAGTAGCTATGTTGAAATTCATTAGAATACTTCTTGCCATAGCTGCATTTTATGACTATGAGATATGGCAAATGGATGTAAAAACAGCTTTCCTTAATGGTAAACTAACAGAGGATGTGTTTATGACACAACCTGAGGGTTATGTACATCCTAAGTATCCTAATAGTGTGTGCAAGCTTCAAAGGTCCATTTATGGACTTAAACAAGCTTCTCGTACCTGGAATCTTTGCTTTAATGAGAAGATCAAAGAATTTGGTTTTATTAGAGGCGAAGATGAGCCATGTGTCTATGTTAGGTCTAGTGGGAGTGTTGTATTCTTCCTTGTACTATATGTCGATGACATATTACTCATGGGAAACGATATCCCGACACTGAAAGATGTCAAAGCTTGGCTAGGAAAATGTTTCTCCATGAAAGACATAGGAGATGCATCATATATTTTGGGAATAAAGATCTATCGAGATAGGTCAAGGAGATTAATTGGACTAAACCAAAGTGCATATATAGATAAGATACTGAAGAAATTCGGTATGCATAACTCTAAGAAAGGGTGCGTTCCTATGAACCCTGGAATGATATTGAGCAAGTCTCAATGTCCTAATTCTGACTTGGAGTCAGCTACCATGAGTCGTACTCCATATGCTTCAGCTATAGGATCGATCATGTATGCGATGATATGCACTAGACCTGACGTGTCGTATGCACTAAGCATGACTAGTCGTTATCAGGCCAATCCTGGTGAAGCTCATTGGATAGTAGTCAAGAACATTCTAAAGTATCTTAGGAGGACCAAAGAGATGTTCTTGGTCTATGGTGGGAATGACGAGCTGAGCGTCAAAGGATACTCAGACGCTAGTTTCCAATCAGATAGAGATGATTGCTCTTCACAATCAGGATTTGTATTTATGTTGAACGGTGGAGCCGTCACATGGAGAAGTGGCAAGCAAAGTACTATTGCTGATTCTACGACAGAAGCCGAGTATATAGCGGTAAATGAAGCTGCTAAAGAGGCCATGTGGATAAAGAAATTCATCGGGGATCTAGGAGTGGTTCCTACAATTCATGATCCTGTTGAGATTTTCTGCGAAAATGTGAGTGCGGTTGTCTTGGCTCAAGAACCGAGGTCACAAAAGCGCACACGGCACATACTCAGAAAGTACCATTACATCCGTCAACTTGTAGCAGAAAATGACATATTATTAAGTAGAGTAGACACGACTAAGAACTTGGCTGATCCTTTCACCAAGCCTTTGCCATAGACTAAGCATGATGCTCATAGCATGTCTATTGGCATTCGTGTCATCGATGATAAAGTTTGATTGTATTTATTATGTTAAGCTTGAAACTTTAAACATTGGGCAATAATATATGTTGCAATTGTTCTGATGATTAATATATTGAGATTATATTATACGCACGATGCGATCATTTCATTGTATATTGCCATGTTTCATTTTGCATGTTTTAACTTCCAGTGAATATTATTTCATAAACTTCCACAGTCGATCATTCTCTAAGGAAGAGAGAATTGAATTAAGGCTGCTATGAAGTGTAGTAATATAGGCTTATATGAAACTACATTCATGAGGAACTTGATAGTTGATTCAAGGTTCTGGAATGACCACACTTAGACATTACTTCATGGTTTTAAGTCACAAGTAAGCTCTAAGATGGCAATATCATTTATCCTAGAGTGGATATGTATGAGGAATCCTGACACAAACTATATTCTACTTTGACCTGTATTTAACGCTGTGCGTAAATGCCAGTCATAAGGGTGCAGATCAGGTACAATATGGGATGTGGTGGATGTCTATACAGTTGAAGCAATTTGTTCCTTCTTCTCATAGCAAGTTGAAGCAATATCTCTGGGCCCCTCGTTGATTTGTGCTGCATTAAATGCATGGCCATGCTACGACTGAATTGATGCAATAGCAGTCTATTTGATCACCACAAATCTCTATCGGGAAACATAATCTTGAATGATGATGATTGACACTTAACCATGTCACACGTTCATATAGATATCTTGAACAAAAGGATGACTGATATAAATCAAAATATAGGAGTGTAACGTAGCAGACTAGTTGTTACACACGGTGTGTCTTTTAAGACAGACCAATATTATTAATGTCAGTGCAAGTGGGAGTCTGTTAGAAATATGTTCTCGGGTTGGCTACGGTTCGATCGTGGTTTGACCGTGGTACATATATTCCGAAGATATGCCCATGACATTAAATAATAAAAGTCCATTTATCCTATTCGGTCACACACAAAGGCCAATCGTAAATTGTTTGATATACCTTCTAATCGGAAATTAATTTATTAATCATTAGTTAATGGTTTAATAAATTAAGTAAGTTTTTTTTATGTGTGTACATATACTTACAAATCTAAATATATAAGATTTGATTTGATATAAATAAGATTTGATTTGATTTGTAAATCTTATTTTATATAAAGATTTGATTTTGCAAATCTTTTAAAATCTTTCCAAATCTTTATATTTGTATTATATGTATCAATTTTATTCTATATAATACCAAGTCTTGGTATTGAAAATATATATGTAACTTGAGATACAAAAACACACATACAAAATGCTATTTCTCTTTCTCATTTTCAAGTAACCAAAATACTTTATAATTGGGTTCGGGTTTTGGTGGAAATAAGGAAAAGAAAAGATCCGTTAAGTAGAAGGTATAGATCGAAGCAAGGTTGGAACTTTGGGTGTCTACCGTTTAGAGGAACTCTTCTTTGGGTTTTCAAATTCGATCTTCAAAAGGGCTATAAAGGTTGTATTCTAATCTTCTCTTGTTCAGTTTCGTTAATTTGTTTTGTTTACTAAAGTTTTGTACAATGATCCGTGGAAGAGTATGATTTTGTAAAGTTTTAAAAATGCTTCCGCTCGCTTTGAATTTGTATCATACTCCAACACATACCATAAATCTTACCATTAGACAGATTGATATTCAGACTTGATGTATCGCCAAAACAACTTAAAATTTTGATAAGGTTATCCGTAATTATAATAGAACATTTGTCAAAAAATAGTGCATCGCCTGCTTCCTGTATATATTTGGTCTGGATATTATCACTTTCAAGTGAGATACCCTTTAATATGCCAACACTCACCGCTTTCCTCATAGCCACATTAAGGGGTCTCTGCAGCTATAATAAACATGATTGGGATAATGGATACCCGTGTCTTAATCCCTTCTTCACTTAGAATGCGTTAGTTGAGGACCCGTTTGACAAACTCCCCATTACAGGCGTTTGTAGAACTTTTATGGTGACACATCATAGTGGGTTTGAGACGTCAGTTTTAGTCTTAGAAAGTTTTATACATACCTATTTTAGAACCCATGTCTCAAACCATAACTATATAAAATATGTTTGATGATCTTAATTTTTGGGGATGTACACAGTTTTATCATTCATATTATCATTTATCTATTAGATAACCTCTATAAGACCACATATAACACGCATGTGCTTGACACAACGTCTCAACCACATATAACACGCATGTGCTTGACACAACGTCTCAACCCACTGTAATGTGTCACCACAAACTCCCTACAAACGCCTGTAATGGGACGTTTGTGTTTGGACGTTTGTCAAAGGAATACGGAAGACTTCAGGTGCGTTTGTGATTTTTTTTTAATTTCTTTTAGTTATTTCATACCATTTTTACCACTTTTTTTTTACCCAATTTCCAATTATATTTTGTCACATCACTCAATACTTAACACGTCACACACATAAACAAAAAAAAAAAATTCCGCTCATCCACTCCACATCAACGCTACCGTTATTCGTGGTCTAATCACAATGATAGTCTTATTCTTATAGGTTACATGCATGAACATTGAAGTTCTAACATTTGAATCTTTCTTATGTAACATTCTAGATTTCCAAATGGATCCTATTAAATATTTCACAATTTATGTGCCCATCTAACAGATATCATAAAAATCCTCATTAATAAACGAAATATTCTTGTCATGTTAATGTCAACTGAATCAATGTTATTAACTATGAATTCGAACTTATGGTAGTTTCTGTTTCTTCATAGGATATGTTGATCAGTCATTTCTTTATTGGTTTCAATGTGACAAAATCTGAATATGTTATTCTCGTAGTCATTTTTGTTGGAGTATTACTTTTCAAGTTTGAGAAACTATTGTTCTAGAATTTACTAGTAACATTCAAGGTTAAAACATGACTTAAAGACGTATCACATTACAAAATTTTCTTTTCATTATCTTCTTTCCTTTTTAATTATTCCCTATATAATATTGAGTTTGTCTACCTATAGCCCTAAAAGCTAGACTTAAGAATTTTCTAATGCATAATTTGTTGTACATCAAGTTAGTGGGTGGGTGGTTTTTAAAAGTCAATGAATGGTTATTAAAATGTACAATGATTTAATTCATGTCCTAATTTGTTAAGGATAGCCCTTAGGGCTAATGATAAAAAAACTCTATAATATTTTACCCTTTTATCACACAAGAATCAAATTCACGATTTCTTAGTCTGTAACTCTTGCAAAGGATATGATTTACCATATACTATAAATTATTATGTGCATCATAAAATCAAATACAAATTTTATGGATTTTATGGACCATGCATCACACTATGATAAGTTTAGGAAGACATCCAAACACATAGATGTGACACAACCGCAATGAATTACCTAAGATTTTAAAGCTTAAATAAACCGAACAAACAAAAAGTTAGGTTTACACAAACCTAAAAATTATAAGACACGTAATTGACTCGAAAACAAGAATACAGAAAGCGATTGAGACGTGGGTTCTAAAAAAAGCCTTCATCTTATCCACCCTGTCAGTATATTTTACACTATATCTATCGCCCACAGTTTTCCTCATTCTGCCTTCTTTCTCTCCCTCCTCCGGTTTTTCCGACAAAAAATTTATTTTTTCAATCAATGCTAATTACCTTTTTCTTCAAAACCACTAAACCACTTCATAAATCGGGTCTTTTTCGCATTTTAAACCGATCAAATTCATTAATTTCATCCAACCCAGATCCCTGTAGAACAATTTTAACCAATTTCTCGTCTGGGTATTTCTCAAATTGTTGAAATTGCAATAAAAATCGAATTTTTTTGGTGAATTCGAGGTTTTGATAATCGTATTTTTTTTTTTTTATAAAAATCCAATCTTTTGGTAAATTGAAGTTTTTTCGTTGATGGGGTTTTTGTAATTTTCTTTTAATTGTGGAAAAGTTTTAAACTTCGATTTTTTAAAAGGGTTTTCTTGTTTGATTTGAAGTTTTGGTTATGGTGGCAATAAAGACTGGGATGCTTCACTATGTATTGGATCATGTATATGGTGCATTCATGCATAGAACAAAGCTAAGCCCACCTTTTTTTTCAAAAGGCTGGGGTGGCCCACAACTTGATCTTTTAGAGAAAATGATTAAACAGATTTTTCCAGTAGTTGAAGGTCAAAATTGGCCTCCAAGAGTAATTCAACCAATTTGGAGAACAGTTTGGGAAACAAAAAATGCTTGTTTGAAAGAAGGAGTTTTTAAGACTCCTTGTGATGAACAGCTTATCAATGCATTGCCTCCTGAGAGTCATATTGCAAGGGTTGCTTTTCTTGCTCCAAAATTTGTCTCACCTCACAAAATGGCTTGTGTTGTTCATCTTGCAGGTACAAAAAAAAATCTTTCATTTTGTTGTTGTCTCTATGATTAGATTTGAGATTTCAGATGCACACTGTGTTAAGTTTCTTGTTGTTGGTACTGGGAAATTTGATGATTTATTGCTTAATTCTGATTGAATTATTGCAATTATTGGAAATATATTATATTTTTACTTGAAGTAAACCTTAGCCTGAAATCTCTTCACTTGCAGGTGTATTTTCACTTTCAATCAAGTCGGTGTCTACTCGATATGTGTTTTAACCTAGATCTGTGATGCTAGATGTATCCATGATGGTGGATCTAAGATCGTTACTTTTTCGACGTGTCTTAAGATTGTAAATATGAGAAACTGCATTTTAACTACCCTTTATTTTGATCTTTGTACCCAAGATTTATAGCTACTGTATAAAAGCTTGTTTTGGAGCATAAAGGAACCGATTGATATTACAGACCAATAATTTTTTTTTATCGAATATGGAAAATGGATTATCATACAACATATGCTCTGATACCATTTTGATAAGCTTGAAGTGGTTGTCAATGGTAGATGGCGTTTTTCTTCCTTGAAGCGTTCGAGTTTCTTTAAAAAGGCTTTACATTTTCTTTTATTCTGTATTGTGTTTTTTTAGTTTATTTTTGCTTTTTAGTCCCCTTTTTAGGGACCTGTTTGCTGATGCTTTCTTCCTTTATTAAAGATCTGTTTCATGAAACCTTACTGTAAAACATTCATAACCTAATACTAAAAGATATGTTTGAATGTAAAGAATGTTTGATCATTGGTAAGAATATCTACATCTTTGACCTTAATGGAACATAATCTTAATTATTCACACGGTTTGATTTCATGGACTATATGTTGCATCTTTAACCGCATTAGCATGTTTCTGATTTTTGTCAGATGCTTTTGTTATAAATAGTCAAACATAGGCTTCATTGCAACTTTGCGGTGTATAGACATGTACTTCTGTGACAATTTCTGGTGTTGGATGCCATAGAAGGCTAAATAGTTGAGAGAATTTTTGTACTGCTAAGTGTTTATTTGACATATTTACGACCATTTATAGGCTGGTTAACTTGCATTTAAATTGTACTAGTGCATCTTAGCAGACAACATAAGTCTAGACATTATCTTTCCCTTACCTTGGTTCTTTTGTGCCTACTATCTTGATCTCCTGTAATCGTTTGATGTTTTGGTTTGAACTATATTTCTGTTCACTCAGACATATGTTTCAGGTACTGGCGACCATACTTTTGAGCGAAGGTTACGTCTTGGTGGGCCACTTTTGAAGGAAAATATAGCTACCATGGTTCTTGAGAGGTAATAACTAACCGCCTAATTTATTCGTTTGTGCACATTATCTTTATGCTTTTTATAAATCATGCAGCCCTTTTTATGGACAACGACGGCCATTTCTGCAGAGCGGGTCAAAATTGTTATGCGTGAGTGATTTGTTGCTATTAGGAAGGGCTACCATTGAAGAAGCTCGAAGCCTACTACATTGGTTAAAATATGAACAAGGTTACGGGAAAATGGGCATTTGTGGTCTAAGCATGGGTAACTTTTTAACTATTTACCTTACAATATTACACTTCATGATATTCCGTCAAGTTTTTACATAATTTGATAAATCTTTTCTAGTTGATTATTATAATTAGAGTAAATTATACCGATTGCTCGTATGGTTTTTCTTGAAATTACATCAATCGTCCTTATCTTAAATAATCACAGTGATTGCCTTTAACTTACTTAAAAGTGAACTTTGATCGTCCATCTCGTTAAGGACGATTAGTGTAATCTTCGAAAAGATAAGGACGACGTTTGGTGTAATATCACGAAAACCACAGCCGTGCACTACTAAATCAATCAAGGACGATCGGTGTAATTTTCGAGAAGATAAGGACGGTTGATGTAAGTTAATGAAAACCATAGGGGTGATCGATATAATGTACTATTATTATCATATGCTGTTGGCCAATGTTCTTGAAGGACTTTTTGTATTTTTAGTTTTGATTACAAGGAAAAAAACTTAGTTATGGTCAATTGCCCTTCACAAGTGTAAATGTCAAATTTCTTAATACAGGGGGGGCATCTTGGACCCATTTACTTCTGAATGGGTTGATTTGGGCTATTTTTTCTTGGTATGTTCCAACAGGCACAAAGGAAAACTATATAGAAAGTAAACGGATCAGATGGGTTGAACAAGCGCCAAGTCTTCCAAATGTAGCTTTAATGCATAGAAGCTCTTTATCTCAAAATTTAGAGTCACGTTGAGATGATATGCGTTTTTGTTAACGTATTTGGGTCCAAATTATTTATTAAAAAAAGTTGAAATTTTTGGACAACGTTCTTTGGGTTAACACAACCAAAGTTAAATTTTTTTTGCTTCCGTTTGATGCCCTTTCTGTCCGTTCGGTTTCGTCTAGATAATCTACTATAGTACTGTTTTACACCAATATTTAGATTTAGATGATTATTGTATTTCAAGGTTCGATTGCATTTGTGTTTTTTTAGGTGGAGTACATGCTGCCATGGTTGGATCTTTACACCCTACACCAATAGCGACACTTCCATTTTTGTCCCCACACTCTGCAGTTGTCGCATTTTGCGAAGGGGTTTTAAAGCATGCGACCGCGTGGGAGGCACTACAAGCGGATCTTTCGGCTGCCATGACACTCGATGAAGTACAAGAGCGAATGAGGCACGTGTTATCACTCACAGATGTTACTCGCTTTCCGATCCCCAAAAATCCAAATGCGGTTATTCTTGTTGCTGCTACTGTAAGTACTTGCATCTTAACAATATTTTATTAATTTCAAGTAAAATAAGCCCTTATACGTGTCTAAATCTAATCATGTATATATGTTTTAATACAAATATTATGTCAACTATTTTTGGTTTTCACTCGTCTCACACAATATCATGAACTGTTTGTTAAATCAGGCTTGTATTGTTATGGGGGTGTTTGGCTTTTCATCCTTGAACGAATTATCTGATTGTCTCCACTTGAAGTCAGCAAATTATTTGTTTCTAAGGGTTGGATGAGCGAATTAGCTTCCTTGATTGTCATATTATTCTGAGTCAGGACCTGATAATCTCACACACTGTTGTAAAACTCCCCGATTACTCCTTTTAAAGAACAGGCCGATCCGATTCTCTTAAATCTGATTAATTAATCGTAGTTAATGGCTAAAAATTGGATTTGTTGGTCAAAGTCGGATTTAGTTGATCAAAATCGTTCAAAGTCAGAATTGGTCAACTTTTTTATATGATTGGAAACTACAATTTAGAGTGTTTGAACCAATGAACGATTATATTTATGTTTCTAGACAATAATTTTATGAAAAATCCAATCTGATTAAATCCCGATCAATCCCTTTCCGATTACTCCCTCCAAAGTCTCGACCAAGTCCTCCCGAGTAGCGAGTTTTGAAACCTTGATGATACATTACAAATAGCATAAGCAAAACCATCCATACAATTTTCAATCTGCTGCTTTATTTCTGTGAGTGCCTCGACTATATGATCCTGATTATTCGCCTTTTATGTTTGTTAGGACGATGGATACATCCCTAAACATTCGGTGTTGGAGGTCCAAAGAGCCTGGCCTGGATCAGAAGTGAGATGGGTAACTGGTGGCCACGTGTCATCCTTCATTCTTCATAATGATGAGTTCCGTAGAGCCATAAGGGACGGGCTAAACAGATTACAGTGGAAAGACACTCCTGTATGATAACGATTGTTGTAAACATAACATGATAAGAAGTATACACCAAGAGAGACGATACAAGTAAACCTCTAATGTTGATACAAAGCTGGAAGCATCATATTTTTCTCTTGTGTATGTACATGTTCTGAGAATGAATTGTTTTTAATTTAACGATATCGTACAATGATGCAACTCATCTCAATGTACCATTCTGATTTGGAAATTACATGTGTTTATACTTTGATAGTTGCATATGGGTTTTACAACTGAGTTATTTGATACTGTTGAATTTAGGTCGACCTGGAAACACTGTTGCTAGATTATTTTCAATGTAGTCTTTTTTAAAAGCTTTCTTGTGCGAAAAAGCTCATGTATTTTGGCTCAGGTGAAAAGGGTGTAACTACATGCAGAGGTGCACAGAAAATTTGATCCGAATCCGATCGAAAATCCTGAACCAGATTTTTTAACATCCGGATCCAGGATACGATCCGGATCCAACTAGCCGTTGTAAACTGGATAAAAACCGGATTTTATCCGAACCGAAAAAATCCGGATCCAATTGTGACCGCGATTTAACCCTCGCGACCGCGAGATATGTTTTGATCGTTTTTTTCAAAAAAAATAGCCGTTTTGTGCCGTTTTTTTGGCGTGTTCCATTTTACCTCCACAAGTATTGTAGTATAAATAGATGGTGTTGGTTTAGATGAAAACACATAATCTCATTCTCTCAATACTCTTCAAATCTCTAAATACTCTCCAATTACACTAACTCTACTTAATAATCCTATAATGAATAATTAACAAGCTTCCGCTACCGGTTCCGCTTCGGTTGGAACCTCTTCACAACGTTACACCATCAACGAAGTTGATCGCATTAAAAATACGAGCCGAAAAGATGACATTTGATCAAAATTCGAATTGTGCTTAATGAAAGATGGTAACGAAAGAGCTTGTTGTACACAACGTTCGAAGTTCCTAGGTGTTTCGGGTAATAGTACGTTAATAAAGCATCTTGAAATCAGTTGTAAACGAAGACCCGACACAACAAACACTTGGTCGGGATGGTTCGCTTTTTGTATACGATGCTGAAGCTCTTAGGCAAGATATGTCAAGGTTCGTCATACAACAAGGGCTTCCTTTCAACCATTTCGACAATCGAAGGCTTACGGAGCTAATTCAGGCTCGACTACAACCGCGATATAACAATGTAAGTCGTACTACTCTAAGGCGCGACGCTTTTAAATTATGAAAAAAGCTAAAAATGATATAATTGAAGGTTTTCGAACATATAAACATAGTATATCTATAACCTGTGATGTTTGGAGCGCACCACACGGAACGACTAATTCTTATTTAGCCGTTACCACTATTTGGTTTCATCTCATTCGTGGTTATTAATGAAACGGATTATCTGTTTTAAAATATTTGCTTATCCGCATAACGGTAATAATATAAGAAAAGCCCTACAAGACACTTTGGTTGAATATAATTTAATCGATAAACTTTTTACAATTTCGCTAGATAATGCGTCTAATAATGATAGTGCCATTGAGATGTTAAAATTACGAACCGATTTTAAATTGTGCATTTATTCATACACGTTGTGTTGTTCATATTATGAACTTAGGAGTTCAAGATTGTTTAAGTTTTTGTGTTCCGTAAAAAAAATAGAAGATTATTAGTAACGATTTATCGTACGAGCAACGAACGACATCACAACTATAAAACTTTTGTTAAAAATTGTAATGACACTTGGTTAGGTCCTTATTTTGATAATAATTTATATGGAATTCAACTTGCAAGCGCCGATTCATTGGCGTCTTGACTGCCGCTTAGAGCGTAAATTGAATTAGACAAACTTTAAACCCATGGAAATTTGATTCTACAATTTTCATGTCCTTTTTTTTTTGCCAGAGGTCCTCACGGAAGCAATCTCTTTCTACCCTGGAGTAGAGAGAGGGATGAGTTTCTCTTCCGGTGAGTGGAGAATTTTTTTTCTCGACTCGTGGTTAGAGAAACGACTTATCTTCTATTCTAGGGGTGAAAGAAGGATTGTCTACATCTCACCTCCACCATACCTCGCAGGTGCGGGATTGGGATTGTAGTTGTCGTCGTTGTCAACTTGTCGCAAATATTTTACGACAAAAAGATACGTTAATCGATTTTAGTAGAAGACTACTTCGAAATGGATTTTCCGAAGCAATTGAACCCGGAAAACGGGATGATTTGGAATCATTAACAAGTTACTAAGTTTTTTACAGGTATTTGGGACTTTGGGTTAATCTCGTATCCTTTCAAATGTTCAGTATACAAAGAGTGATTAAAGATTACAATTTGTATTTCATAAGAACACACTTGAAGCTGGGTTATAAAGAACACTTGACTAAATTATAACTTGAAAATAGTACACCTTTGAACAAACAGGTAAGCCTTGTCTAGTCTCTAAATTTAGTCCCAAAATCTACAAAATTCGAACTCGGATTATCAAAACTGGCATCCCTCAAGTTAACAAAGAGGCCCGGACCCGACGTACAAGGAAACCAGATTATGACCTCATATACGTTACAATAAATGAAGATTAAGTAACCAATAAGTCCAACTCATGTCTTCATAGATAGATAACCAGTTGCAAATCTATTTTGATACTATTTCAGTCTAACATCTCAAGAGAAAACAGTCATATAAAGTACTTGGTATAACATCTAACAAGTTCACACAATTGACCTAATAATTTGCAACAGGTGCATTTCACATCAAAAAGAAAAACCAGCAGTCAAATGAGAATATTTTTTCCTGATCAATAGAACATTCAATTAAGTTTACTGCCAATCGAAGATATTTATAGCAGAAAATAGTCACCATAACCTACTAATAACTAAGGATAGATTCAAACAAAATCACAATCTAAAACCTACAAAACATAAGATGAAAACATCAAGTTTGAAGTTGAGTAACACCCTGAAAGGGACTACTGAACAACAAGATGTACAAAGTATCATTCCAAGATTGTTGTATCCATTATATTATACCAGGATTGAAAATGGAGCCGGAATTTGAATAGGTGTTCTCACAGCATGCAGTCAGTTCTTGCAGGCAACCTTCTAAAAAAGTTGATCGGGACAGATGGCAGTTTCTGGCGGAACCTCGGGTGTCGTAACACATAAAAACCCGTCACAAGAGCCACAACTTGAAAAGGTGTAACATACAGAACAATCGCAGCAATTAAACAGAAAATCACGAATAAAGCTGTAGCTCTAGGATCTCTCCAGCTGAGTAAAGACTGAAATCTTTCTCCTTGCGTAGCTAAATCGCCAACCACAGTTTGAATCCGCCCAGAAATACTCCTCAAACGGTCATACCTCATCCTAATGATGTCAGCGGGACGAGAAGTCGGGAAAGTATCGAACTCCTCGTCTAGTTCATCAGGATGGGCATTATCAGCACAGGAGAGGCGAGTGTCCATATGGGGCGGGTTCTTTGGTCTCCATCTATAGTACCAAACTCCAATCAAAAACAGATAAAGGAAAATGGTAGGCAAAATGAGCTCGGGGTACAAGACTAATATCAAGAACAGGATGTGAATCAGAACAGTGGTGATCGGGTTCTTCCAGTTACATATCTGATCAAACCATTTTCCAACTGCGATTAACCCGCCCAAAACACCCATGATTCTAAAGAAGTTAGCTTTACTTCTTCTCATACTCCACATGTGTGAACCCACATCCAGCATATACTCCACAATTTCTTTCCTCAAAGGTGGCTCGGCTCGGCTAAGTCGCATCGAGACAATCTGAGTAGCTTGGTGCCTCAAGCTATCAAGCTGGCTAATCGTTAACGGGTGAATATAGTGCATTTTGGGTAACAGTGGTTGTGAGTACATATGCATCATGTTGAGTAAAGACGAGCAAGTGAACCTCACAGCTAAATGAATCTCACCCATCTTTTTAACCCCAGATGGGTGCAAAACTAGAAGGGGGTATGAATGTGTGTAAACACGATCTGTTTCAAGGGTTGAAAGACGAATTCTGACCTTACCGATTCTTGAATCCCGGGCCCCATTACCCTTATCTCCTCCACCTTGTAGGTGACAATTATCAAACACACCGATTGTTATAACTGTACACGGATCAAACACTTCCCAAGTATACTGCTCGTTCCATTTAGGGGTAAAACTGTCTATTATAGTTCTTGTTCTGACCCACTTGGTCCCATACTTGGCCACACAATACGCATCTGTTGTTGCCCTTCCATCTTTTGTCTTCATTGGTGATAACCCTTGTGCACTCAAGATTCCCACTTCAAGAACACCAATACTATTCTTCCATAACTGTTTAGCAGTTGGCCTAAGATCACTACTGTAATGAGTAGATTCATCAAGAACATGATAACCACCTTCTAAACAAATCCTCATATGAATCCTGCTAGCAAACTTCACTTCCTTCTTTTTTTCACCATCAATCATAACATGCTTTTCAAGATTAAACCATTTTGTGTTAATAGGTTTATGATCTAACCTTCGATCCACATACTGCAAAGGAATCACACACATGCCTAGAACTTCATCTTTATTAGGAGCAATCCTATCTTCAACACTCAAAATCAAGTGTTCTTCAAATGGTTCTGCAGCTACAAACATCAAGTCCTCGTTCCACATAGGATTGATAGACTTATTCATCGATACTCTAGTCCTTAAAGCCTGATGTCCGAGTACCGCCTTAACAAAAACTTCAGGGAACCGAGTTCTATCACTCGGTATCAAATCCTGCGCTTCAATAACATTTACTCTTAGATACCAAAGTTTAGGTGAAAGATACACCTTCGAACGGATACTAGCAAGAGCATCGGACCCACCAACAGTTGCAGCATCCGAATGCCATGCTTCCGGAAACGCTTCGTCAGCTTGTGTGCCCCACCAAACAGCCAACATCAGTTCACCTTTCAGCTTGTTCCCTTTCCTATCTTCCAATCTATACCATTGAGGAGCTAAAGGACTGTCAGGTGGGACCCTCTTTGGAACCTCGCTAAGATCAAATGACACCCAACCCATAAAATCATCTTTCATCATATCTTTATCTTTTACAGTAACCTCAAACGTAGTCGCCTGAACCCTGTCTCTAGAGAAAGCAAACACTTGGTTCCACTCAGGGTTCTGTTTCTTCTCAAAATGTCGAGTTGTTCCTTTATAGTTTCCCAACCGAACCTCAGCATACGGGTCACAACTACCAGTAACATCCTTTGAAGGTAAATCCCTTGCTTTCACAACACGAACATATAAGTATTGCATTTGTTCAACAAGGTCATACGTGGCGGTGAGCTTATCCCCTGTGACCTTACCTCCACCAAGGTGAGGTTTGGTCTCCTTGAGTGAGTAATCATCAGGTGGAGGTCTATGCATCATCTTGTTTTCTTCACAACTGAAACATACACAAGCAGACACATAATAATGTAACAATCAAATAAGGTGCTCAAACCCTATAAAACTAGGACAGATAAACTGTAGCTATCATCTATTCTATCACCAGGATAAAAAGGAGTTAAAAACTTTAAACAATAGCTTACTAAACTAAAACCTGATGCATCTATATATAAATACACACTATGAAGTTGAACAGAAGACTTCAGATCTAAATGCTAACCAGCCAAAAAATAATTAGGTATACAAACCCTAGGTTAAACACATATACATCAACAGATTAATATATTTCAACTGTTAAACTAAACTACAAACAAATAATTACAAAAGCAGAATAATAGAATAATAGAACAGTCCAATACGGCATTACATAACGCTAAATAGTAGAAGTAACAGTGGTAGTGAAAACGAAACCCTAGAATCACGTGAATGCATGTATACTAATGAAATGCCGTATATAACTTACATTACATAATTAAAATAATAAATAACTGAATATACAGAGGAATGTGTGGATACCTAGTGATAAGGAGATGAAGATCTGTACGGATTCGCCACAAATTTGTAAGTTAATTCACAGTGAATGCTTTTGTGGCTACAGATTCATGTGAATATAGTGAAGATTTGAGACGAAAAGGAAAAGGCAGTGGGGGATTTTAGAAAGAGAAAGAGGGTTTTAGAGTGAGAGAGAAAGGGGGAGAGAATGGTGGTGGGTATGTCTGTATGACTGTATGTTGCTGAATCTTTAAGAAAAGAATGCAACTTTCTGTTAATTACATTATATACCCTTTGATTTGATCGTTATTGTTAGAAGAGCCCCTTTATAAAAAACAATTATATATGTATACAAGGAATTACGAAATATTGAAATATGAATGTTTGTTCGGTTGCAAAAGGATTAAAACGGTTTATTATTACCTTTCAATTTTATATATTAGTAAAATTTGAAATTATGAAATTTAATTTGCTTACAATTTAACATTTGTGGTTGAAATTAAAGAGAATTTCTTACTTGTTTTTAGTAATTCTTACAAATATCATGTTTTATAGTTTAGATTTAAAATTAAAATTTATGTTTATCTCTTTTCTATATAATTCATGTTTATCCATTACAAGATTACACATGTTTAAGTCTAATATTCATCTGAGTTATCATAAGTAATTCATACTTGGTGATAATCGACAACAGTTTACAATTGCCAAATAAACAAAATCGTTGTGAATTTTGATGAATTAGTCAACACTATTTTTGTAGTACACATATATTGTTGAGTGTTGAGGCGATTAAAATGATATTTATGTGATTCTCAAATCGTTGATGTAGAATCAAATCTGATTATATAAGCAACGAAATATCACCTATGTGATTGATGTAATAATTTGAAAGTTAGGGGTACTATTTTGAGATATGATGTCAAAATTGATGATATAAGCACCGAAATGTATATGATGATGTAACAAATTTGAAAATACATGTAAAGATGTACCGATTGTGAGTACCAATTTAATTTTTCAAATAACGGATTTTCTATGCGGATCACAAGATCTACTAGTGACATATACTCCGTATTTATTGCTCGATTTATTAAAACAACAACAACAACAACAATACTCAATTCCGCATATGTGAGGTATGTGAGAGGTGAGATGTAGAGAATTCTTCCTCTACCCTATAATAGAAGATAAGTCGTTTCTCTAATCACGAGTCGAACAATGATTCTTGTTGGAAAAATAATCTGATGAGTCAAAAGCATTTTGCAGGTTTTTAGAGTCTGAAGTTGCAGATTCTGATTATCACTGAAGTCAACGTTTTGAGTTTACTTGATGGTTAAGCTAAGGAAGATTCTGGAGACATGTTTAAGTATTAAGAAGATTTGATTAGATCATGTGTTATCTCCAGAAGATAAACTCTATAATTGTTTTGAATATTTGTTAGGTTGAAGTTTATCTTTTCCTAAGTTTTAGTCAAGTTGTTTAGGAAACTAGATCTCTAGTTTTGAAGTTAAAAACAGTATAAATAGGGGGTTACGGTTTAGCCTTGTGATGTATCTTTTGGCACGATCAATATTATAAAACATATATTTCATATCGTGTTCTCTCAATTCTTGTTCTTATAATTCTTATTTATTGTTCAATTGAGAGTCTGGCGTTCATAGTTCAATTACTGTGAACTTATAACTGGTATCAGAGCGGGTAAGGTGTAAATCCTATTACGGTGATCTTTACAAACGATCCATATTTCTATCAATATGTCTACCAGTACCATTCCTACCCCAGATATGGCTATTATTGAAAAGGCTGGTGGTTCTAACAAGTTTCAGGAAGATCTGAAAGCTGTTGAGAAGATGGATAAGGACACTACTTGCAATAAAGCTTCTGCCTATAAGGTACAAAACTTTGTGAACTATCTTGATAATAAAAAAGTGAGAATGTTTCAGTACTTGCTGCTTGACTTTGAATGGTGTTTAAAAGACATTGATAGGTTAAGAACACAAATTTTTGATCTTAAAAATATCATCAAAGACAAAGATGCTGAAATTAAAGACTTAAAAAAATGTGAGGTTGAACTTGACACCTATAAAATGGCATACACAGAAGAAACTAAAAGATTAAATACTGAATTAGGAATATCAATGAAAAGGTCAAAACACTATGAATCAATTTGTAAATCTTGGTGTGTATCTTCCAAAAAGAATTCCGATGCTATTGCCAAACAAATTCCAAATGATGTCAAAGCTATACTAGGTGAAAACTACATATTAGATAATAATGTGGAAGTTGATCCAAGTGTATTCAAACCTGACATTCTACCAAACACATTCGTAAAATTTGATGGTGACATAAAGATTTTAACCAATGCTTTTGTAAGGTCATTAGATCCAGTTGAACCTTCTGAGACTATAATATTTGAAAGTAAAAATTCATTAGAGTCTGAACTTTTGAAACCTTCAGACTCTAGCATTTTAGTCTCTCAAGATAATAGTGTATGTTCTGATCTAGAGTCTGACACCCATAAGTCAAGTTGCAATAACAACTCTGAATCATCCCCTGAAACTGACACTTGTCCAGATCCAAAAGTGTTAACTAAAAGAAGGTCAAAGTCAAAACAAGCTAAGACAATTCAAAAACTCAAAAAGGAAATTTCTAAGCTCAATGAAAAAATCAAGAGCCAAGAAAAATCTTCAGTTAAAGAACATCTTTTTTTCTAAGGAAATTAAGAAGATATGGAAACCCAAAGTTTGTGAAAATAAAAGTGTCTTACAATCTGTTAAGGACAAATTGATTTGGATTGGAAACAAGGCTTTTGTTTGGAGAGTGAAGAGCACTCCAACTGAACCCACTGAAAAGTGGATTCCCCTTAAAAACTAACCATTTTCTCTTGTTTTGTGTCTTGTGTAACAGGGTAACATGTGGTATTTGGATAGTGGTTGCTAAAGACACATGACTGGATGCAAAGAGCATCTTGTAGGGTTTGTTGAAGAAAAAGGTCCTTCTGTAAGATATGATGATAATTCAGTTGCAAAGACTATTGGTTATGGTACTGTTATAGCTGGAAGTGTTTCATTTAAAAAGGTTGCTTTAGTTGAAGGGTTGAAGCATAATCTGCTAAGTGTAAGCCAAATTGCTGATGAAGATTGTGAAATCAGAATAAGAAAGAAAGCTGGTATTATTTATGATCCTAAAGGAAGACCAACACTTGTAGCCTGGAGATTTCAAAATGTGTATATGCTGGATTTAGATTCTGTTGATGCTGGAATAGAAACATGTCTGTACTCTCAGACTGTCCCTGAACTTAATTGGCTGTGGCACAAAAGGCTTTCTCATCTCAATTTCAAAAACATTAATGAGCTTTTCAAAAAGAAGCTTGTAAGAGGTCTGCCTCAACAGCCTTTCAAGAAAGATAAGCCTTGTTCTACTTGTATTATGGGTAAACAGACCAAAACAAAGTTTCCCTCAAAAATCCTGGCTACTATCAGTGATCCACTTCACATGCTTCACATTGATCTATTTGGTCCAATGAACACTAGTAGTTTGGGTGGAAAAAGATATACTCTAGTGATTGTTGATGAGTATTCTAGATTTACATGGGTTATTTTCTTAACTGCAAAAAGTGATGCTCCTGAAGAAATCATCAATTTGATCAAGAGAGAGCAGGTTCAAAAAGGTGTTCTTGTTAAACAGTTGAGAAGTGATCATGGTACTGAGTTCAAAAATGTTACATTAATTGACTTTTGTGAAGAGTCTGGAATTGGTCAAAATTTCTCTGCTGTTAGAACTCCACAACAAAATGGAGTTGCTGAAAGAAGAAATAGAACCCTTATTGAAGTAGCCAGAACCATGTTATGTCAATCAAATGTTGCTCTAATGTTCTGGGCAGAGGCAGTTAATACAGCATGTTATACTCAAAATAGGTCCTTGATTGTGAAGAAACATGGCAAAACTCCCTATGAGTTATACCATAAAAAGGTGCCTACTATTCATTGCTTCCATGTATTTGGGTGTAAGTGCTATATTTTAATTCAAAGAGATCAGCTTGAAAAGATGAGGCCAAAATCTGATGAAGGTGTGTTCATGGGATATTCTTCTGTATCTAAAGCTTATAGAGTATATAATTAGAGGAGAATGAAGATTGAAGAATCCATTAATGTTTCTTTTGATGAAAGTTCTATAGAAATGGATCAGTCATCCAGCACTGAGCAATCTGCACTTGGTGAATTGTCAAATTTAATTTCTGGAAACACTGAAACAGTGTTCAGACTCTGGATTCAGAGTCTGAGTCAGATGAACCTAATTTGTCTGGGTTGAAAAATGATTCTGCAGATAATTCTCATACAGAAGAAGTTCCACAAGAAGATGAGTCTGTTGTTATTCAAGAGGGTGATCAGTCATCAAATACCACCTTGGATCCTGCTGTTCTGTAATATCCCAATTATTTAAGGTATTATTTTATGTAATTTTATTGTTATATACATGGATGGTATGTTTTGTATAAATAAATGGACAAGAGTTAAGTTTGTTCGTTAAGTTAGAAGGGACTAAAGGTGCAAAGTTAGAACTAAGGACCTCCCTCATTATAGTTTTGGTGGGGAGGGTAGAAAGTGCAATTTGAGCAAAGTTATTTTAATAAAAGAACAAAAATACTGATAAATCATGATCAGTTGTAAAAAAAAATTATACAAAACGTATGTGTGTGTGTTGTGGGTGTCGACTCAACAAGGAGGAAGAAGAGGAAAGCTCCAATTAAGAAATTGTGTTCATGCAATTATAAATTAGTGAAATCTAAGGCACTCTAAGCATTCTAGCAAGTTTTATTTCTTCAAATTCTTCTCCTTTGTGCACAATTAGAGTTCTTGAACCCCTAGAGACAAGGTATGAATGTTTATGTCTAAGTATTACTATTATTAGGTGTTTGTGATGAATCTAAAGCTTAAAAGTTGTTGTATGTTGAAAATGTGCACACTTGTATGATTTAAAACGAATTTTTTAGTAATTGTGGAAGTAAGTTCATGTATGAACTTGCATTTTGAGTGAATGATATGAATATGATGAATTTGGTGATGTTTTAGCTTAGAATCAATTCATGCATACTATGTGTTTGATGAAATGCCTCAATGAAATATTTTTGTGATTTAGTTAAGAATTTTTAAAGAAGAAAGTTTATATGTGAATTGTTGTTGTTACTGTAAATAATGGAATTTAGATAAGTGATGATTTAGGGTTGCTAGTAGTAAAAATGGGTTTCTATGCACATTTGATGTTTAATGAGATATTTGAAAGAATTGCAAGCTATGATTGTAAGAGATTATTTAGAGAATTGTGTGATTGAAGAAATGATGTTGGCATGTTAATGTGACTATATTGGAAGTGACAAGTTAAAATGTTATGTATATAAGTGTTCATGTGTATATTGGTGTATATAGGGGGTTAAGTCAATGTGTAAATATATGAATGTGTAGAAAGCTTGTGAAAGTTGTAATTTTTGTTAAATTGTGGTATTGATGAGATTAGCTCATGTATAGGTGCTAATCAAGGCCAAGGAGCTTCTAGTAACCAAGGAATTTCGTTTAATCAAGGTGAGTTTATAGGGGGTATAATGGGCGGGTCAAGTGTGGCTTAGTGTTCTCGGATTGCATCCGTGCAAGAGAGCAACGACTAAGTGCACTAGGTGAATAGCTTAGATAGAATTATTAGGGTCACCTAATAATTGTATCTATGGTTGATGTTTAACTTAGGCAAGATTATTAAGGTTGCTTAGTATTCTTGTCTATGGATGGTTTAGCTTAGACACCTTGGGTGTCTATGTGCTTATGTATAATTGAAATGTGATTAAAGTAGCTTAGGCATAAGAGTATGCCTATGGTTAGCTTAGACATGATTACTAGGGTCAGCCTAGTAAGTTATGTCTATGGTAAGTAAGAGTCGGATCCGAAAGTAAGTAAGCAACCGTTAGGTTGAAAGACAAGTAATGTGATTGTTATGCCCAATGTATTATGCTATATTATTCGCCTATAACTCACTAAGTGTAAAAGCTTACCCCCGTGCTATTTTATGTTTTAGGAACGAAAGGTCATCGAGAAGGTAAAGAACCTGTTTGAGGGTAGCGGAGCATTGGCATTAGAGTAAGTGGTAATGCAAGTCTCTTTTTGAATCAAGCTCTATTGGTACCGCTTATCAACGCCAAGTTTTATGTATTTGATATGTATGCTTCCGTCAAGTTTTTGGACCAAATGATGTATTTGAAATGTGTAAACGCGTTTTCTTGACTAAAAGGATGTTTGTAGCGTCGAATGATGTTAGAAACTGGTTTCATCAAGTTTAAATATGCTTTATGATGATTTGATGTGTTTTGAGTTAATGAATTGGTTAAAATGTGGATTTTGGTATTAAGTTGCAGGATAGTCTCAGTGCATGTTATGTGTCGCGCCGCGACAAACTGAGCCGCGCCGCGGCATTGAACTGGTTTTGGTGACAGAAAGGCTGTTAAAAAGTATCAAAAAACCTTTTATGTGTCGCGCCGTGACATAAGAAGCCGCGTTGCGGCAAATGCCTGGGTCTGGGCAGACACTTAACTTAAAAAAAAAAAAAATTCTATCGTTTGAATGGCGTTAAAAGTTGGTATCAGAGTTGTGGTTTAAGGGACTTGGATAACCCACGATAGGGATTATCTAGGCTTAAACCATTGTAGTTAAAGGATAAGCGGTTTAGGACTTGCATGAATGTTAAGGTTGAATAATTGTGCCATGCTCCCTAGGATGAAGTTGTTGACGAGACCTTCAGTGTAATGTTTAGGTTGTGGATGACTCGAACAAAGAGTCTAATACTCATTAGCCATGGGTCATGATAGATTAAATGTGTAATAAGATGGGGTAATGGCGACCGGCCATTGCCATTATGAAATGACCCGATCCAATCCATAGGGACGAATACAATAACATATGATTACATCGCGAGGCATTTCACCTCTATATGATACGTTTTATAAACATTGCATTCTTTTGAAAAGATATACCATAAATGAATATTTAAAATTCAATGTTTTCGACATCTGATGATTTCTACATGTAGACAATCACCGTAAATAACAGTTTACAAGAATACTTCCGTTGACAATGCAGTCAAAATAAATACACGGTGATGATTTTGTGAATGCAATGCTTCCTCGAATAAAACATGTATGACTCCATGCACATGGTTTCTCTAACATATATTCAAACAGCGAAAGACTTCTAGGAACCTGAGAATAAACATGCTTTAAACGTCAACATAAAGTTGGTGAGATATAGGTTTAATGCTAGCAGCGTTATAAATATAGACCACAAGATTTCATATACATAAACGTTTTAATAAAAATATTCTAAGTGGTTGAGCACTTGATAACCATACTTAACATTTAATCAACGTCGCATATTCCCTTTATTATGAAATCTCACTACACTGTACCAAGTGTAGTCACCGAAACGAAGTACTGTGCAACCGTTGAATACTGGTCGTCCAGTCCGGTTGGGGTTGTCAGGCCAGATAGATCTATCAACAGGATTCGCGTTTACAATACCACATGTAAATAGTAGTTACCAAGCTACAGGGAAGTATGCCAGTGGTACAACTCAACGTAGAATATATTTTTTTATCACTTGTGTCCATAACGTAAATCATAAAATGCATGTATTCTCATCCCGAAATATTTAGAGTTTAAAAGTTGGACTATATACTCACTTTTGCCTTGAAGGTATATAACTCGACTTGGTCTCCGATAGATATCACGAACCTAACCATATATATATAATATATCAACATATTTTCTTTTCAAGTAATCGTTACATATATATATATATATATATATATATATATATATATATATATATATATATATATATATATATATATATATATATATATATATATATATATATATATATATATATATACACACACTTATAATACTTATAATATTTTCTTAGTCCGTAGTTAGCAGTCCGATGTTAGTGGTCCACAATTAGTTGCTCAATAAAATAAATAAAGACCCCATCGTATTCGTATTGATCAGAATTAATCTCGACCCATGGTACCATGTTGTCAAATGACGTGTTGCGTACATAAAGTACCGTGTTGTCAAATGACGTGTTGCGTACAATCATGAGGTCTTATGATTAATCTTCTCGTGTTGTTTACGGGTGGTCCTGAAATATATAAAATCAAATCATAAGTAATTATATATAAAATATCATATTAATTAGAAAATATATGATTAATTTACTTTATCTCCAAATATTTTCGTAGCTAAACTAGCTTCGGATACCCAATTTTTTTTTAGTCGTAGTTTCTTCATTACAACTCCGTTTTTGTTGGTTCAACTTGCCACTTCCTTGGATCGAGTCAAATTTTAATAATACGAACTGAAAATACCTTAGTTTGTATTCGAAATCACAGGTTATAGGTCAAACTTTGGTAAAACTTATGAAAGTGATCATTTTCCATCATAAAAACAACATTTAATGATCATTTTTCTAAAAATACTTACACTTTGAGTTAAACCATGAAATTTTTATGTGTTAACATATTCATAAGAAATATCATTTTTCCAGAACATGAACTTCCAATTCAAAGTTCAAGATGGTTTTTAATTATCCAACCCAAAACAGCCCCCGGTTGCACTCCGACGACGTAGATTCAGTTTTTAAGGTATTCTTTGTAAAACCAAGTTATATCTTGTTAAGTTAGCATATCATTATGATATATTACAGGTCTTGAAGTGTTTTAAAAGTTAATTTAGAAGGATCTATTTAGTTTGCAAACAAGTTTGAAATCATTCAAACTATGTTCTTGTTGTTAAAATTTTACAACATAAAATAAGATAGCTATATAATTATGAATCGAACAAGATTATGAACAAGGTTACTACCTCAAGTTACTTGGACAAAGTTACTATAAGAGATAAGAAAAAATCTTGGAATCAAAGAGTGGTGGAGTTAGATCAAAAGGTTGGAAGTATACTTCTTCAAATGGGTGGTTATTTTGATATGTTCTTGAAAGAGTTTTCTTATGGTGTTTAAGGCTTGTAATTGAAGCTAAATGATGGGGAAAATGCTTGGAGATGATCAAGTATGAAGTTAGGAGTATTTTGAGAGAGAAATGAGGGTGTAGGTATGAGAAAATGGAGTGAAGAAATGGTGTTCATTCATAAAAACATTTTTAGTTTATAAAGAAAGAAAAGGATTCCTAATTTTGTTTTCTTACTAATAATTCATGCTACTTGATAAATCCTAGTTACCTCATATCTAGGGCAGTAATAATGTTGATTAGGATGTTGATTTGATGTGTATATACCTGATAATGCTAAAAACGAACATATATTTCATAGCATTATTCCTCAAGAAAGACAAGCTTTTAGTTGCAATTGTTCTATTTACAAGTGATATTCGTTTAAATAATAAAAGGTGAAGACAAAAGACAGATTCGACGAATTGAAGACGCAAACGACCAAAAAGCTCAAAAGAACAAAAGACAATCAAAAAGGTTCCAATTATTGATAAGAAACGTCTCGAAATTACAAGAGTACAAGATTCAAAACGCAAAGTACAAGATATTAAATTGTACGCAAGGACGTTCGAAAATCCGGAACCGGGACCAGAGTCAACTCTCAACGCTCGACGCAACGGACTAAAAATTACAAGTCTACTATGCACAAGAATATAATATAATATATAAATAATTATATTAATTATTTATATTTTATATTTATATATAAAATCCGTCGGCAAGAAAGACTCCAAAAGGTGTGAGCTGTAATTTCAATCTCCGCGACTCGCGGAGTTTGAAGGCAAAATATGCCGCGAGTCGCGGAGCCCCAATTTCAGAAACTTCCTATAAAAGCAAACGAATTCTGATCGAAAAAACCACCAAATATATCCATCTCTCTATATATACGATATATATATATATATATATATATAATTTATATTTTAATTTTAATTTTAATTATAATTCTAATAATAAGGGTATGTTAGCGAATATTGTAAGGGTGTAAGTCGAAATTCTGTCCGTGTAACGCTACGCTATTTTTAATCATTGTAAGTTATGTTCAACCTTTTTACATTAATGT
This sequence comes from Rutidosis leptorrhynchoides, assembly GCF_046630445.1. NCBI lineage: Eukaryota > Viridiplantae > Streptophyta > Magnoliopsida > Asterales > Asteraceae > Rutidosis > Rutidosis leptorrhynchoides. Next base: position 115,335,638 of record NC_092338.1, read on the forward strand.
CTCGTAGCTAAGTTATTATTATGCTTATTTAAAACGAAGTAATCATGATGTTGGGCTAATTACTAAAATTGGGTAATTGGGCTTTGTACCATAATTGGGGTTTGGACAAAAGAACTACACTTGTGGAAATTAGACTATGGGCTATTAATGGGCTTTATATTTGTTTAACTAAATGATAGTTTGTTAATGTTAATATAAAGATTTACAATTGGGCGTCCCTATAAATTACCATATACACTCGATCGGACACGATGGGCAGGGTATTTATATGTACGAATAATCGTTCATTTAACCGGACACGGGAATGGATTAATAGCCAATAGAATAATTAAAACAGGGGTGAAATTACATTCAAGGGTAATTGGTGTAATTGTTAACAAAGTAGTAAAACCTTGGTTTACACGCAGTCGATAACCTGGTGTATTCATTAAACAAAGTATTAAAACCTTGTTACAATTCGAATCCCCAATTAGTTGGAATATTTAACTTCGGGTATAATTAAAATTTGACGAGGACACTCGCACTTTATATTTATGACTGATGGACTGTTATGGACAAAAACCAGACGGACATATTAAATAATCCAGGACAAAGGACAATTAACCCATGGGCATAAAACTAAAATCAACACGTCAAACATCATGATTACGGAAGTTTAAATAAGCATAATTCTTTTATTTCATATTTAATTTCCTTTATTTTATATTTAATTGCACTTCTAATTATCGCACTTTTATTTATTGTTATTTAATCGCACTTTTAATTATTGTACTTTTTAATTATCGCAATTTTATTTTATCGCACTTTTATTATTCGCAATTTCATTATCGTTATTTACTTTACGCTTTAAATTAAGTCTTTTATTTATTTAATATTTTACATTAGGTTTTAACTGCGACTAAAGTTTTAAAATCGACAAACCGGTCATTAAACGGTAAAAACCCCCCTTTATAATAATAATATTACTTATATATATATTTGTATTTTTATAAAAGTAAACTAATATAGCGTTGAGCTTTGTTTAAAGATTTCCCTGTGGAACGAACCGGACTTACTAAAAACTACACTACTTTACGATTAGGTACACTGCCTATAAGTGTTGTAGCAAGGTTTAAGTATATCCATTCTATAAATAAATAAATATCTTGTGTAAAATTGTATCATATATAATAGTATTTTCGCACTAAAAATAATACTATTTCGTATACCTTAGCTTTGACATCAAGCATTTTTGGCGCCGCTGCCGGGGATTATCTTAAAAACCGGAAGCGCAACGCTAATATAAAAAAAAAAATAATATATTTTTAGTTAACTTTTATTAAAATTCGTTTTTGTAAAAATACGTTTTAAATATTCGAAAATATAAAAAGAAAAACAAAAATATAAGTATTTTTAAGATTTTGTTAAATATTTAAGTTTTATAAGTTTCTTTATTTTTATTTTAATTTATAAAAATATAAGTTTTATTAACTATCTTTTATTTATAGAAAAAAAATTAAAAACAGAAAATAAAAAAAAATAAAGAAAAAACGCGTCGAATTTAAAGCTGTCATCTGAATTTTTGAACCCCGCGACTCGCGGGGTTTGATGCAATAAATACCGCGACTCGCGGAGTTTTACTGACAGGCGACAAAACCCTAATTCAGCATTAATTACGGGTATTAATTAATTATTATTATTATTTAACCCTAATTATTATTATTATTATAATTAATTTTACTTTAACTTTAACTTTTTATTTAATTTATGTATTTAGTATTAATAAGTTTAATTAAATTGTAAAATTAGTAGTTTTATTAAATAAATAATATAAAAATAATATTTTTATAAAAATTGTACTTTTTACAACTTTTTGTATATTTTTATATTTTGACCCTTTTTAATCATTGTAGCGTAATATTTGTATTTTTAGCTCATATTTAATTTTAAACTTAGTTTTTGCTATAGTTATTTTTACTCCTAGATTTTTAGGCTTTGCCGTAGAATTCCTTAAGTGCTTTTTCTTTAGACTAAGATTTAGGTACTTTAAAATTTTGCGACGCCTTTTTAAGTTTTAGTTTCTTTTTAAGTTATTTCCATTTGGGATTTAGTTTTTCTTGTAAGCTTTAATATTTTTAGACACCTTTTACTATGTATCAATTATCATTCCAATTAGTAATTTCAATTTGCGATTATAATTTTAAGTTAGTTGTAGTAATAAGGTTAGGTTAGTTAAGTATTTTTAAGTTTTGATAAGTTTCTTTTATTTTTCCGTCACCTTTTATTTTTCAACCATTTTTTCTTTTTCGACCTTTTGCGACGAACTCTTTTTCTCTCTTATTTCTCGCCATTCTAGTTTTTAGGACTTAGAATTTTTTCTACTTCTTATCTAAATTTCTTAAAATTACGAAAATTTATTTTAAGTGGTTAAATTGATAGACATCAAAATTTTCTGGTTCGTAGTAATAGTTGGATTTGTACGTGGACCGGGTTATTGGAGCCAAACAGTCCTCAATTATATTGAGACCAAACGAATCCTGCCCCTCTGCTGCATCTTTTGGCTATTCGAAACGTGGGCAAAATTAGAAAAGTCTATTAATTGGATAACTTATTATAATTTTTCTTTCCTTTTTAAAAACTAATAGGATATTCAGTGAATGCACCGAACAAGACGTTCATCACCTTTTGTACGTTCACCACCTGTAACTAGATCAAGACATTTAGCAAATATAACCACCGTTGATTTTTCTTTAGAATCGTCATCCAGTAGACCAAGTACTTCAGTTCAAATTTCCGATAATTCATTTTTTGAACCCGACCTCACAATTGAGAATCCGAAGAATATTCAGGAACGGTTCGTAGATCCTGAACCACTAAACCTTCCTCCGGAACCACCAATCATTCAAACAGAGATTGTTGAGGAAAGAACCATTAAATCAGAATCATCTAGTGATACCGATTCAACAAATTCAATTATGGAAGTAATGGAACCTTTAAGTATGGAAGACCGAATGAGAGCTAAACGCACTGGCCAAGGTCACGCAATTACTCATCCAGACATTAATGCGCCAGATTATGAAATCAAAGGACAAATTCTACACATGGTGACTAATCAATGCCAATTTAGTGGTGCGCCGAAGGAAGATCCAAATGAACATCTACGTACCTTTAATAGGATCTGCACACTATTTAAAATACGAGAAGTGGAGGATGAACAGATATATCTCATGTTATTTCCCTGGACTTTAAAGGGAGAAGCCAAAGATTGGTTGGAATCGTTACCTGAAGGGGCGATTGATACATGGGACGTTTTAGTTGACAAATTTCTTAAACAATTCTTTCCTGCATCTAAAGCCGTAAGACTTCAAGCAGAAATTGTTACGTTCACACAGAAACCAAATGAAACTCTATATGAGGCGTGGACAAGATATGGAAAGTTATTAAGAGGATGTCCGCAACATGGTTTAGACACCTGTCAAATAGTACAAATATTCTACCAAGGATGCGACATCACTACAAGAAAAGACATAGATATAGCAGCTGGTGGTTCTATTATGAAGAAAACCGAAACTGATGCTTACAAAATTATTGATAACACTGCTTCCCACTCACATGAGTGGCACCAAGAAAAAGATATCATTAGATCATCTAAAGCAGCTAGAGCCGATTCTAGCCATGACTTAGATTCCATTTCCGCAAAGATAGATGCTGTGGAGAGACGAATGGAAAAGATGACTAAGGATATTCATTCAATACGAATTAGTTGTGAGCAGTGTGGAGGACCACATTTGACAAAAGATTGTCTCAGTATTGAATTAACAATGGAACAAAGAGAGAATATTTCATACATAAACCAAAGGTCTGGAAATAATTATCAGAATAATTATCAACCGCCAAGACCGATTTACAATCAAAACCAGAATTATAACCGAAATATTCCATACAACAACCAACAAGGTCCTAGCAATCAACAAGTATCCAATAATACTTATAATCAGCAAAGACCTAATTTTCAAAACAAACCACCACAACAAATCGATGATAAAAAACCGAATTTAGAAGATATGATGACGAAGCTAGTTGAAACTCAAACGCAGTTTTTCACATCTCAAAAACAAACTAATGAACAAAATGCTCAAGCATTTAGAAATCAACAAGCTTCTATTCAAAATCTGGAACAAGAAGTAAGTAACCTAGCAAGATTAATAGGTGAAAGAAAACCGGGAAGTCTACCTAGTGATACAAACGCTAACCCCCGAAATGAAACAGCTAAAGCCATTACCACAAGAAGTGGTACAACACTTAAACCACCTGAAATACCTGTAACTTCTGATGAAACTATTCCTACTCCACAAGAACCACAACCTGATCAAGATAAGGAAAAAGAACAGGTAGTTGAAAAAGTTAATGAAGATAACACAGTTAAGGATAAACCTTATGTTAAACCATACCAACCACCACTTCCTTACCCAAGTAAAATGAAGAAAGAAAAACTTGAAGCCGAGCAATCCAAATTCTTGGATATGTTTAAACAGATAAATGTAAATCTTCCTTTCATTGATGTGATTTCAGGAATGCCAAGATATGCTAAATTCTTGAAAGATCTAATCTCAAATAGAAAGAAAATGGAAGAACTCTCGGCTGTTACTATGAATGCTAATTGTTCAGCAGTGCTGTTGAATAAGATACCAGAAAAATTATCTGATCCAGGAAGTTTCACAATTCCATGTTTTCTGGGTAGTCTTAGTTCAATAGAAGCATTGGCAGACTTAGGTGCTAGTATAAATCTAATGCCGTATTCACTATACGCTAAACTAGACCTTGGAGAATTGAAACCAACAAGAATAAGCATACAACTAGCCGATAGATCAATAAAATATCCTAGAGGGATAATGGAGAACATGCTAGTTAAAGTTGGTACTTTAGTATTTCCAGTAGATTTTGTTGTTTTGGACATGGAAGAAGATTCTCAAGTTCCTCTCATATTAGGAAGACCATTCTTAAACACGGCTAAAGCAATGATAGACGTGTTCGGTAAGAAACTGACCCTAAGTATAGAGGATGAGAGTGTTACCTTTTCAGTTGATAGAGCAATGCAACAACCACAATCTGCAGATGATACATGTTATTATATTCAAACTATAGATGCACATACAGAATTATTAGAAGAATTTCCAGAATTACAAGGAACAGGAGAATGTTCTTTAGGAGAAGGTAATGAACCAATTGATGAAGCTGAAATGTTAGCTACACTAATAGCTAATGGATATGAACCAACAACAGAAGAAATTCAAATGCTAAAAGAAGAAGACAGATATCGATATAAATCATCGATAGAAGAACCTCCGAAATTAGAGTTAAAGCCACTTCCAAACCATTTGGAATACGCTTATTTACATGGTGAATCTGAATTACCTGTAATAATATCGTCTTCTCTTACTGAAAATGAGAAATCACAACTCATTTCTGTGTTAAAAGCTCATAAACCAGCCATTGCATGGAAGATTCATGATATTAAAGGAATAAGTCCTTCGTATTGCACACATAAAATCCTTATGGAAGAAGGTCATAAAACGTATGTGCAACGCCAACGAAGACTAAATCCTAATATGCAAGATGTAGTTAAGAAAGAGATTATTAAACTGCTAGATGCAGGTCTGATATATCCAATTTCTGATAGTCCATGGGTAAGCCCAGTTCAATGCGTGCCAAAGAAGGGTGGCATGACTGTCATCACAAATGAAAAAAATGAGCTTATTCCTACTAGGACTGTAACAGGATGGCGTGTATGTATTGATTATAGAAAATTAAATGACGCCACCAGAAAAGATCACTTTCCCTTACCTTTCATAGATCAAATGTTGGAAAGATTAGCCGGAAATAGTTACTATTGTTTTCTAGATGGATTTTCCGGATATTTTCAAATTCCAATAGCACCCGAGGACCAAGAGAAAACCACATTCACGTGCCCTTATGGTACTTTTGCTTACAAACGCATGCCATTTGGACTTTGTAACGCCCCTGCAACCTTTTAAAGGTGTATGATGGCGATTTTTCACGACATGATAGAAGAATGCATGGAAGTATTCATGGATGACTTTTCAGTCTTCGGTGATACATTTAAATCATGTCTAGTTAATCTGGAACGAATGCTAATTAGATGCGAAAAATCAAATCTAGTACTTAATTGGGAGAAATGTCATTTCATGGTTAAAGAAGGCATCGTTCTTGGACATAAAATTTCAAAAGAAGGAATTGAAGTGGATAGGGCTAAAGTAGATGTAATTGCTAAACTTCCACATCCCACCAATGTTAGAGGAGTTAGGAGTTTCCTAGGGCATGCCGGTTTTTACCGACGTTTCATAAAAGATTTTTCTAAAATTGCCACTCCTATGAATAAACTCCTAGAAAAGGATGCGCCATTCATCTTTTCAGATGAGTGTATCAAATCTTTTAATATTCTTAAAGAAAAACTCACTAATGCACCGATCATGATAACACCAAATTGGAATCTACCATTTGAACTAATGTGCGATGCAAGTGATTTTGCAATGGGAGCCGTTTTAGGACAAAGGATTGAAAAACGATTTCAACCTATATATTATGCTAGTAAGACATTACAAGGAGCACAAACGAACTATACAACTACTGAAAAAGAACTCCTTGCTATTGTCTTTGCTTTTGACAAATTTCGATCATATCTCGTTCTAGCAAAAACGGTGGTCTATACCGACCATTCTGCTCTTAGATACCTATTTTCAAAACAAGATGCTAAACCAAGATTAATCCGTTGGATCTTACTCTTACAAGAGTTTGATATTGAAATCCGAGATAAAAGAGGAGCAGAAAATCTCGCCGCTGATCATCTTTCTCGTCTTGAAAATCCCGAATTAGAAGTTCTGAATGAATCAGCCATACAAGACAACTTTCCTGATGAATATCTATTGAAGATAGATTATAAAGAAATTCCATGGTTTGCAGACTATGCAAACTACTTAGTTTGTGGATTCCTTGAAAAAGGATTATCGTACCAAAGATGAAAGGAATTCTTCAGTGATATAAAACACTATTTCTGGAAAGATCCACACCTGTTTAAAAGTTGTCCCGATGGAATAATACGCCGATGTGTATTTGGAGATGAAGCTAGTAAAATTTTAAACCATTGTCACACAGGACCAACAGGAGGGCATTATGGGCCTCAACTAACAGCAAGAAAAGTTTATGAAGCTGGATTCTATTGGCCTACAATTTACAAAGACGCACACCTTCTTTGCAAATCCTGTGATGCATGTCAAAGGGCCGGAAAAATAAGTCAACGTGATGAAATGCCACAAAATGTCATCCAAGTATGTGAAGTATTTGACATTTGGGGTATTGACTTTATGGGTCCATTTCCAAAATCTCATAATAATCTATATATACTCGTAGCCATTGATTATGTATCTAAATGGGCGGAAGCACAAGCTCTCCCAACTAACGATGCACGAGTTGTAGTCAACTTTTTAAAACGTCTTTTTGCAAGGTTTGGAACACCGAAAGCTTTAATAAGTGATCGGGGTACTCATTTCTGTAATAATCAACTTGAGAAAGTTCTTAAAAGATATGGAGTAACTCATAAAATCTCCACCGCATATCATCCACAAACAAGTGGACAAGTTGAAAATACAAACCGAGCTTTAAAACGTATTCTAGAGAAAACCGTAGGATCAAATCCGAAGGAATGGTCCATTAAATTGGAGGATGCACTCTGGGCTTTTAGAACAGCCTACAAAACTCCAATTGGAACCACACCTTTTAGACTTGTTTATGGAAAAGCATGTCATCTTCCAGTAGAAATTGAACACAAAGCATTTTGGGCTTTGAAGACATGTAATCTTGATTTACATGAAGCTGGACGTCTACGATTAAGTCAACTAAATGAATTAGAAGAATTAAGACATGAAGCATACGAAAATTCGTTAATCTATAAAGAAAGAACGAAGAAATGGCATGATAAAAGAATCAGAAGTTCAAAAGAATTTAAAGAAGGAGACAGAGTTCTTCTTTTCAATTCACGATTGAAGCTATTTCTTGGAAAATTGAAATCAAGATGGTCTGGACCATTCATAGTCAAAAGAGTTTTCCCATACGGAACGATAGAATTAATAAATTCAAATGGGATTGAATTTAAAGTTAATGGTCACAGAGTTAAACATTACATACATGGTCCGATGGAAGTCGACAACGAAGTTAATCACAATTTCGACACCACAGCTAACTAAGTGTGGGGAGAATCAAGTCTTTAAAGGATAATTTGTATTTCTGTTAGAGTTAGATTGTCTGTTTTCGTGTAGTTCTCGAAAATGGAACCCGAATGGTCTTTCCCTAGCAGACCCTAAAGAACTAGTCTTCTCCCCCCATTCTGAATTTTTATTTTTTTTTAGGTTTTTACAAAATGAAGACTGCCTGTGAACTAAACCATGGTCTAATGCTACACGCTTTGATCACTAAACGTAATAATGACATACTACCGAGTGAATTAGTATCAGTAATCAGAGAAAGAATGGACGGAGTTAGAAAAGAATCAAGATGCGAAGATAATAAGTTACAATTTGGTAAAGGAAAATCAAAATCCGCAGCGAAAAGAAGAGCACGACACCTAGAAAGATGTCACAAATGCGGAAAATGGTCACATGGAGGTAAATGTTCAAATAATCAAACCTATTCAAATACCGAATTTGTTACTTTATGCAGAGACGGACCGTTCATATGTTTAGAAGAAAAGACACAGAATGCTCGAGGTTATGCCTATGTAGCCATGGAAAATCAATTAAACCGACTATCTTATGAATGGGATAGATCATATAACTAAGAAATCTATTCAACAGGTATGTCTGTACAGTTTTTATTTTTATTTTTATTTTTAACCTTTTGATAATAAACGCTAATTTGTTCGCTAAAAAGTATTAAATTGGTATTGAATAAAATTAGGTTTGGCGACCGAAATTATTGATATCATTCAAAAATTTATTACATCACTGCGAAATTTAACGTTTATTCTTAAGGTATAAATATCTTTAATCAATCAAACCAAAATATTTCAAAAATTCGTCATGAGTTAAATTAGGTCTTGGAACTGAAATAACTTTACCGAAAAGAGGGGCGCATATTTTTGATAATATTTGATTGATTAAAGTGGGATAAAAAGACAAAAAGATTTTTAATTTTATTTTTACCATGTTTTTAAAATTAATATTTAAATCTTAAATTAATATTGTAAACTTCATAAAAACAATATATTTAAAATTGTAAATATTTGAAAAATTAATATAAGTTTAGTATGAATTTATAAATTTTTAAATTAAGTTTGGTGTGAACTTTTAATTTTTAAAATATGAATTTTTAATGCATTTCAAATTTTAAGTTTGGTGTGAATTTTTAATTTTGAATTTTATATTTAAGTTGTGTGAATTTAAAAACAAAAATTTACTTTATCTCATTAAGTTAAGAATATGATTTTTAAAATTCGTCGTAAGTTGAAGACTAGGTCTTTGAACCGAAATTGCTTTACCCAAGGAAGGGACGAGAACTTTTATTATCATTATTTTTAATCTTATTGAATTAAAGTATGCCAAAAACATAAAAAAAAAACCCAAAAATCTTAGCTTTTAAAACAATCGCTACAAAAAGACAAATTTTAAAATTTTGTCGAGGGACGGACTAGGACATCGATCCGAAACGACCTCGTCCTAAATAACAAGGGAAACAAAATTTTAAAATTAAGTACTTAATTGTTTCAAAAGTTAATGATTATAAAAAAAAAAAAAACTCCGCGAGTCGCGGAGTTTAAAGGGTGTTTCACCGCGACTCGCGGAGGGACCGAAAATCAGGAAAAAAAATAAAAGAGCTGAACGATCAGTTTATGGACACACAACTCCACAACTCAAAAACACAGCAGCGAAAAAACCCCGAAAAAACCCAAAAAAAACCCCCCAAAATCACAATTTTTAACCGTTAATCACCAAATCTTTTGCTAAAATCATGTTGAGAAGGATGCTATCTAAGAATTACTCAAGAAAAACGGTAAATTTCTACACCTAAACACCATTTAATCCGAAATTTGATGTTCTTGAGCTATTTTTTCCCCAATTTGATTTTGATGCTTTTTAGTGTAATTAGACTTAAATTGTTGATGTATTATGCTTGTATAACCTAGATTGATGCTGTTTAACATGATTAGAAGCCTTAAACTTCAAATTTTGAATAATCTAGGGTTTGTGTTCTTGAGCAAATTTGGGGCTTTTTGATATAAACAGGTTATGGCCGATTTTTGTCATGAATTGTTGCTAAATTGAGTAGTGTAACATGTCTAGGTAGTTAAATGATCCAAAATTTGAGCCTAAACATGATTTTGAGAATTAAAGTGGACTTTTTCAAGTCTAAAATTCATGAACTTGATTTTTGAAAGATAATGCCATTTGAGACTTGTTTAATTGCTAGTAATGATTATTTTGACATGTTATTTGAGTTGAATGTTTATGAACTTGGCGAACATTTTCGTATATGCTTATTTGAAAAAGTGTAGATTTGATAAAAATGTGAAAATGAGCTTAAGTTTGATATAAATTGATAATGTCATTGTAATTATTTTGATTGATGATTTTGCTGACACTAATGCATATTTGGATGCACAAAAATTGTGTTTGATGTGTTTTGCAGAATGAAAGGGGTGAATCTTCATCCCAAGCCCGCAATGCTCCTGCTGAGAATTTGGAACAACAGGAGGTGGATAACTACTACAAGCAGGATATACCTCATCCAGTCATGACCTTTTCCGATATGCACTTGGAAGAGTTGCACCCGAACCTGAGATTTGACAGACTTTGGATAGATTATCCAAAATATCAAAGGGGTTTGCATACTCTTCATTCTAAGGTTGTTGAGGTACCAAGGGTCATAGAATGGGGACCCTTAGAAGCTGTAGAATTGGCCGGGCCAATTAGGGAATTACTTGTACAGAGGTATGGTAATTCTTCTTTTAATGACTGTGTATGTTTATTCACCATACGTAGACCTGTATATAAAGTATGGTGTGAAGAATTGTTATGTAGTATAGAGTTGAATGATCGGGTGTCTAGTTTAACCGATCGTTCTTTTATTAGATTTTTGTTAGGCGGTTCGATGCGCCACATGTCTTTACTGGACATGGCTCAGGCTTTACGTATATATACGCCTGAGGAGTTAGCGTCTGCCGATTGTAGAGGATTGATACTAAACGGTAGAAAGATAGATGAGAATTTTGATACACACGGTGTGTGGAGTCAAATGACAAGCCATCACCGTTTCAAAGGGGGAAATTACTCTTATTTGGATATAGATAGAGCCGAATTAAGAGTGATACATAGGTTTTTAGCTAATTCGATTACACAAAGGGGTAAGAACAAAGAAAAAGTAAATGAACAGGATTTGTTTTACCATATGTGTATTCGAGACCCACAAAGCGCTGTAAGTATACCATATTGTGTGGGTTATTATTTATCAGCTATGGTTCGGGGGATGCGACCACATAGCATAATAGGAGGTGGTATTTTTATTACTTTGATTGGTGAATATCTCGGTGTGGATATAAGTCGGGGGGGATTATTAGTAGAAGAACCAGAACCCCGCGATACTATAGGTTTAAATGTATACCATGGTGCGAAAGTTTTGAAGAGGCGAAATAACGCCGCAGTACGATACCATGGTAGACATCCACAAGTGGAGAGAAACCAACAACAAGGTAATGTAGGAGGGGGGAATGAGATGCAAGAAATGCATAGGTTTATAGTTTCTCAGGAATACGAAAATGCTAGACAGAGAGCATTTGAAGATTGGCAAGTTCATCAGAACCAGATCATAGCTCATTGCCAACATATAGGTAGAAACTATATTCCTACACCGAAACCCATCTTCCCTCCTTGGTCTATAGAGATGCAGCCACCATATCCTACGTATGACCCTGCCGAAGCATTCTATAGCACTTATGGTTATGCCTGGAACCCCTATTGGTACCAATATCATCCTTAGTATACTTATTATTTTTTTTTATTTTGTAATTTGTAATTATTGATACATTTAATATTTTTGTTAATATTGTAATCATTTTTATAATTGTCTAACTTTTATTCTTAGATTTTAATAATTTTTGAATGTGGGGTAATATACCAAACTTCAAAAATATGTATATATGTTTGCAGTTTATCTTATGTACACAACAGGGTAAAACAACGCATTTTCAAAGACTGGCATTAAGTTCAGCAAAAGCAACTAATTTTGACGACAAGATGCAAAATATATGTGAAATAACAACAAGACGGAATGAACAAATGATGTGCACCATTTATCATTCAGCAAACAAACGCCAATATATTTGGAAACTTTGGTAAAATTTAATCATTTTCACACAAATCACCCTCAATATTTTAAATTGTTGCTAATTTCTTGCAAATGAGGGCATTGCAAGATCTTAAGTGTGGGAAGGGGTTAAATTCTTTCGGATTTTAAAAATTTTTACTTTATACACTTGGTTACCATTAAAAATACTAGTAAAGCAGTAGTTGTATTAGAATCTAGTGCTCTCTGATAATAAAGAACAGCCCTAGTCTTATATACTGACTACCCAATTCTAGTAAAATTTTTCAAAATTTTCAATTAAATGAATTCAAAATCATGTTTATACATATTTATGAACGGTAAAACTAGGTTTTAACACCGAAATTATTGTTACCTCGGAAAGGACATAAATTGAGAAACAAACCAAAATGTTAAAATTCATTTAAAATGGAATAGAGGACGATAAAAAAAGAAAGAAAAATAAAAGCCAAGTGTGGGAAAATTTACCAAGTTATCTTAAACATATGTCACATATATCTGTAACAAATAACTGAAAATACTTTTGCTTTGGACTAAACTAAACTGTTTTACCCGATGAAAGAAAATAAGAGATGGATCTACACGATGAATCAATTCCATCATTAAAAGGAAGTAAAGTCTTCCGAAAAAGACACGCGCTTCTTGATTTAGGTCATGAAGTTGTCATCCAGACCAGCTGTAGGTTGACGAAAAATCTAGAAAAGTCATCACTAAAATCAGCAGGAATTCCACGGACCTCAGCATCAAACAGGGTCGCCAAGTGGTCAGATTTATCCTAACCATGAGAAGGATTTATCTCGTACAATGGGGGGGCACCATGCAAATTAGCTGGATAAGACTAATGAAACAGATCCCCAGAAAGGATAATCTCCTTAAAGATTAAAAATCAGCTTTTAAGACTGATATTACTCAATCCTTGAGATTGACCTTAAAGATTGAGAATTTAAACTCATGGAATTCAATGATATCTAAACTCGAGCTTGAACGAGAAAATATTTTGATCAAAATTACAAACCGATTTGTTTTCTGAAAACCCTATTTTCAATGCGTTCATTACCATTGAACGTAAAATCCTAGGAATTCACCTGGAATTCATTAGGTCACCTAAACTAAATCGGATGTCAACCGTAAGAACGGTGGTTGCATAGTGGTCAAAGACAGGACCTTGTGCCATACCGAAAAATTATAAGGGTGAACTTTACTATTGCTCCTACCAAGGATAGTAATTGCGTCCGACACGTTATAGACCATAATTAAAAGCATGTCAGGGGACATTGCCTTAACAGTTGCTTGTTCAACGCTTTCCTTTACAACCGGACGGTAGTTTACCGAAAGGTAATATACGGAACAAGTAAACTGGACGTGTTGCTTTCCAAATACAAGGTTAGCAAGTGGGTGACACAAAACAGCAAGTTTTGAGCTAAAATTTTCAAATCTGAAACCCACCAAACCCACAAAAATATTTTGCAAACACCGGTAAAGGGTTATCCCGGAAAACTTATCTAGGGTAAAAACTAGATTTAATTTTCAAAAGATCAAATGTTTTCATAAAGATCCAATTTCCTTAATGGATCTAAATTTTTATAGTCATGTGGGACTGTAAACTATATCGTTACTACCATTGTTTATACCGCCGTATAGAAATCACTGATGTACAAAGTATGAAGAATAAAGAAGTGATTCTAGTATTTCAAGACAATATTGCTTGAGGACAAGCAACGCTCAAGTGTGAGAATATTTGATAATGCTAAAAACGAACATATATTTCATAGCATTATTCCTCAAGAAAGACAAGCTTTTAGTTGCAATTGTTCTATTTACAAGTGATATTCGTTTAAATAATAAAAGGTGAAGACAAAAGACAGATTCGACGAATTGAAGACGCAAACGACCAAAAAGCTCAAAAGAACAAAAGACAATCAAAAAGGTTCCAATTATTGATAAGAAACGTCTCGAAATTACAAGAGTACAAGATTCAAAACGCAAAGTACAAGATATTAAATTGTACGCAAGGACGTTCGAAAATCCGGAACCGGGACCAGAGTCAACTCTCAACGCTCGACGCAACGGACTAAAAATTACAAGTCTACTATGCACAAGAATATAATATAATATATAAATAATTATATTAATTATTTATATTTTATATTTATATATAAAATCCGTCGGCAAGAAAGACTCCAAAAGGTGTGAGCTGTAATTTCAATCTCCGTGACTCGCGGAGTTTGAAGGCAAAATATGCCGCGAGTCGCGGAGCCCCAATTTCAGAAACTTCCTATAAAAGCAAACGAATTCTGATCGAAAAAACCACCAAATATATCCATCTCTCTATATATACGATATATATATATATATATATATATATATAATTTATATTTTAATTTTAATTTTAATTATAATTCTAATAATAAGGGTATGTTAGCGAATATTGTAAGGGTGTAAGTCGAAATTCTGTCCGTGTAACGCTACGCTATTTTTAATCATTGTAAGTTATGTTCAACCTTTTTACATTAATGTCTCGTAGCTAAGTTATTATTATGCTTATTTAAAACGAAGTAATCATGATGTTGGGCTAATTACTAAAATTGGGTAATTGGGCTTTGTACCATAATTGGGGTTTGGACAAAAGAACTACACTTGTGGAAATTAGACTATGGGCTATTAATGGGCTTTATATTTGTTTAACTAAATGATAGTTTGTTAATGTTAATATAAAGATTTACAATTGGGCGTCCCTATAAATTACCATATACACTCGATCGGACACGATGGGCAGGGTATTTATATGTACGAATAATCGTTCATTTAACCGGACACGGGAATGGATTAATAGCCAATAGAATAATTAAAACAGGAGTGAAATTACATTCAAGGGTAATTGGTGTAATTGTTAACAAAGTAGTAAAACCTTGGTTTACACGCAGTCGATAACCTGGTGTATTCATTAAACAAAGTATTAAAACCTTGTTACAATTCGAATCCCCAATTAGTTGGAATATTTAACTTCGGGTATAATTAAAATTTGACGAGGACACTCGCACTTTATATTTATGACTGATGGACTGTTATGGACAAAAACCAGACGGACATATTAAATAATCCAGGACAAAGGACAATTAACCCATGGGCATAAAACTAAAATCAACACGTCAAACATCATGATTACGGAAGTTTAAATAAGCATAATTCTTTTATTTCATATTTAATTTCCTTTATTTTATATTTAATTGCACTTCTAATTATCGCACTTTTATTTATTGTTATTTAATCGCACTTTTAATTATTGTACTTTTTAATTATCGCAATTTTATTTTATCGCACTTTTATTATTCGCAATTTCATTATCGTTATTTACTTTACGCTTTAAATTAAGTCTTTTATTTATTTAATATTTTACATTAGGTTTTAACTGCGACTAAAGTTTTAAAATCGACAAACCGGTCATTAAACGGTAAAAACCCCCCTTTATAATAATAATATTACTTATATATATATATATATTTGTATTTTTATAAAAGTAAACTAATATAGCGTTGAGCTTTGTTTAAAGATTTCCCTGTGGAACGAACCGGACTTACTAAAAACTACACTACTTTACGATTAGGTACACTGCCTATAAGTGTTGTAGCAAGGTTTAAGTATATCCATTCTATAAATAAATAAATATCTTGTGTAAAATTGTATCATATATAATAGTATTTTCGCACTAAAAATAATACTATTTCGTATACCTTAGCTTTGACATCAATACCAATAGTAAATACATATAGAAGCTGGGTATGATACGGGTACATATACCCTAGATATACATATAGAAATCTTGAGGAAACGGAATGAGAATTCAAATATAGCTATCTTTTGTGAATATACTTATATTGTTTTATGTATTTAAGTCCTTAAAAAGTGATTAAATACATTATATATACGATACATGTATAAGCATTATAGGTTATAAGTATATATATCAAAGAATGTTACGTATAGTTATCGTTTTGAAAACTTAAGTTAGTAGTTTCAAAATATACTTATAACTCATTGTCATTAGTACACAATGAGATGTTAAACCATCCTTAGATCATGTTAAATATATATAAATATATATATATATATATATATATATATATATATATATATACACAAACGTATAATTATCGTATGTTATATAGTTCGTGATATCATCGGTTAAATTGGACGGTCAAACGTTGTGTAAAACTCTTTTCAAAAACACAAGTCTCAACAATTTGGATTGCTTATCATGTTGGTAAGGTTTAATTTATGTAAATATTAATCTCATAAGTATAAAATGATTGGAAAAATCCGGGTCGTTACAGTACCTACCCGTTAAATAAATTTCGTCCCAAAATTTGAATGGGATGGTCATGGCTGACAATAAGTATGTTTTCATGACGTATACGAGTTGGAAATTAGAGTTTTATTATCATCAAGTAATATTGATAAAGCAATTTGATTTTTGTGAAGAGTACGAGTGAGGCTATCACCAAAGGGTGAAATGAGTAGGTATAGATTCGTCATATCTTTTGACGTAGATAGGATTGATTTCCAAATTCAAGAGATTTGGAGTAAAATATTCATAATGAGATTTGATTCTTCGATAATCAAGGAAATTAGAATTCGCTTTAAATGCGATCATCTATTTTGATTGCTCTGTCGGATCTTTTACTATAAATCCACCTCCCTTCATTTCCTTACAACTCATACCTTCTATTCTTCATCCCTCAATTCATACTTTAAAACATTTATCAGTATGCTTCATCCAGTACTGATCCTGGATATACTCTTAACTTTTATCTCTGTCATTCTTCTTTTTCATCTACCTCCGGAGGATTTTATTTATTTCTACTATTACCTTGGGGTTATAGTATTGTTAATTCTCCCGTTCCTTTACGTTGCAATACGTATTGATATACACGGTTTGTAATTTATTTGTTGTTGTCGAGCTTTATATTTTCTTTTATATTCAACTGTTCCATAATTCTGTTTCCTCTTCCCGACTTCGAGTCAAGCGAATAATGGTCCGGAATTCGTAGGTATGGATTTTGAAATAAACATAGTTAATGTTCTAAGAAGGAAATAGTAATTGCACGATCTTGATTTGGTAAGTTACCAGAATGTCCGAAAAGATAGAATTATCAAGGAGATATGTTCTTAATATGTTTGGAGATTGGGTAGAATGTAAGAGTTGTGTAACATGGCACATGATGATGTTATGATCTGTGAATCATTATGTTCCATTTAGAAACTCAGCATGAATTACTGTAATATAATCACGTTGATCAAGTGTCATTATATTATACTAATTCATGCTTCAGTTTCTAACACTACTTCAAAACATTCATATTTTAAACTCGAATTTTTTAGAATTTAGAAACTAACACAGTTTCTTTTATGTTGTAACGCAAATATTGTGAAGAGATAAATGATTTTGATGAGGATAGTTGGGAATATATCTTCAGGAATATCGGAGATATTTATAATGAAAAATACGATGATATCTTAGAATATCTAAGATCAGGGAATGACGCGGAAAATTTGTCTGTGAAGGTTTAGAATAAGGAGTAAGGTTTACTAACGGTTTCAGCAGACACTGAATCATTTGAATCCTTTGAAGGTAGATTTCGTCATTGTGATTTGTCCACGACCTCCTTTATACTTTGCTCAATCCGTTTTCCAGTACCAAATTTTTCGTTCGAGCTTTTCCAATCTATTATTCTTTATTGTCAAACTTCTGACCGTAATTGTTGTCTACTGTCTTTACCACTTTATCAGTCTTTTCCAAAACTTAATAGCACTAATTCGTAGACTGGAGCATTTTTCAGAAACTTCACATTTGAAATATGTAATTCTTGGGGATAGACATTGTATATATATATATATATATATATATATATATATATATATATATATAACTGCCGAAATAGAAATGCTGCGAGATTTCAAAATACCAATTGTCGATTCCGCCAAAGGGGTAACGAGTTGCTGGTACATCTGCTGATAATGTCGTGGAATATAAAAGGTTCTCTGGTAACAAAAGGGTAATCATATGTATTACAGGTTATAATAAGGCTACTTCGAATGGAAAGTCGAGGTTGACTTGCTGAAACTGTGACAAAATTTGCTATTTTGAAAAGGAATCGCAAAGTTATTTTTGCTAATAAATGCTAAAAGATTTAACGCGGATACATGTTAAATTATGTCCTTGATTTTGAGAGCTTTTCAGGTCCAAGACTGCGGGTAATGTGTGGTTGGATCATCATCTCGATTGTCCATTATTTGAAGTGTCTTCAGGAATTTCGAAGGGTTTGATCATAGATTGTAATCGTTAATATACATATGATGTTTTAGGACTTTGAATGATACAAATATTTTTCTGGGTTCCAAGAATCGAATGATGTTCTAGCATAGTTTTGAAGTCAAAGTATAGTTTTGAAAGATGTAAGAGTCCTAAGAGTGATGTCTTCTGTTAAGTCTTGACTTGGATTTCGTTTTGTCGTAATCAAATTTGGATGAGAATGGTTGTTTTGATTTCTATGAAAGAATGTATATTATTGTGAAGGTAGTGAGTATAGTTGATGATTGTTGAATCAGAGTCGAAGAATATAATCATATTAATTGTGAATTTATATATCTCTCGGGTATTACCTACCCGTTAAAAAAAATTCACAAGTAATGTTTTGTACCAGAGAATTTTATTACAATCTTTATGAAAATATATGTACATATATATCTTCTTCAGATGTAATCATGAATTTAATAAGTCAATATAATATTAGACTCATTTGATTTTCGGTTTGAGCTAGAATAAGTAATCTCTAAAACGATTAGGAACCACATATTATTCACAGAATATTAAAGAAGTTATGGATCAATACTTCATTATTTATTCTTATATATATTTCCTTAGTGAATCATGCTGATACTCATTGAACTCTTGCTAACTTCGCAAGATATGAATGTTGTTTCCCAGTAAGCTTCGAGTACATTGAAGATGAAAGTGTAAAATCAAACATATTATTGAATAATACACTTGGTTTATTATAAAATGAAATTCATTGAATTGAAACAGGGATTGTATTTAACGATGATTAAGTTGCTGACGAAGGACGTACATCATTGCATATTTGTAATATGAATTTAAACGAGTAGTATCTACCCTTTTTCAATTCATACTTAATAGCTTAGTACGAAAAGATTTATTTTGGTTTCCGAATTCATATATATAAAATATTTATATAAATTCTTCAGAAGAATGAGTTAATACTTCATAACTCGTTGATACAATATACGCGTTATTGATGATGTCCACGGTGATTCTTGAACTGGTGGAGCTTGTGATGTTAAAGTTGCTGACGATTCTAACGATGTTGACAGCACTGACTGTGTTGGTGAGGCTAAGGGTACTGCTGATGCTGTTGGTAAAACAAGTCTAGCTTGTACCTTACGCATCATTCTTGTCAGGGTTTCTACTCTTCCTTTTATCATTTCTGTCCACTCATCTGATTTATGGTTAAGGCAGAAATAGGTAATCTCTATGTCTTTAGAGATTACATAATCACCATAGAATGTTTCTCCGATGAAGTTATGAATCAATACTTCATCGTTTGTTGTTGTTGGTACTTCTTAGTATCTATGGTGCGTGTGACGTTGATATCCGAGGTACGGATGGTGATATTGAGGCGTGTGATGCGGATGTGATTGTTGGTGGTGGTAATGATCTTGTTGATGTTGATGATGGTTATAACGTTGATGCTGGTGATGCTACTGATGCTTAGGGTATTGAGGCTTGCGATGTTGATGTTATTGACGGTACTGGTTATGCTGCTAATGCTGCTGATGGTGTTTGTAACCTTCGTACCGTATTCTCCAAAGCCACTACCCGAGTGCGAAGCTCGTTGACTTCTTCTATTACACCGGGGTGATTGTCGGTTCGGAGGAGCGGATAAAAAAAATCTAGAATTTGATGTAGTATATAATCATGACGAGATACTCTGGAAATGAGAGAGAAAATGGTTTCTCGAACAGGTTCGCCTGTAAGTGCTTCAGGTTCATCGTCAAGAGGGCAATTTGGTGGATGGAAGGGATCACCTTCTTCTTGTCCCCAATGATTGAGGAGGCTACGAACCCATCCCCAATCCATCCAAAATAGATGATGACTGATTGGTTGATCCATTCCGGTCACACTGCTTTCGGAGCTTGAGTGGTATTCCATATCGGAATCCGAGGGACTTCAACTAGTGACGAGTTCCATTTCGTATAATTGAATAAAGGATTTTTCGATATGAAATGATTTTCTGGCTATCGGGTGGTATTCTAATTATATAGAATATCCACATATATAGAACAAAAGATCTCATAGATTACGGAGGGATTTACGGAATATGTCAGACAAAGTTTACAGTAACAGATACGCGTAGATATGAATTAGCAAATACGCTAAGATATGAATTTTGTCTATACACCATTCATGCAATGAATGCAGTAAGACGCATTTAGACTAAAGATGATAAGCAGGTAATTTCTTACAGATGATAAGTAGATGATTTTCGACACAAAATGATAAGCAAAATTTTGACATGCAGACACGGTCGAAGTCCAGACTCACTAATGCAACCTAACGACTTATCAGTTAGACACACTAATGCAGACCTGATTCGCTAAGACCACCGCTCTGATACCACATGAAACGACCAGACCCAATCCATAGGGACGAATACAATAACATATGATTACATCGCGAGGCATTTGACCTCTATATGATACGTTTTATAAACATTGCATTCTTTTGAAAAGATATACCATAAATGAATATTTAAAATTCAATGTTTTCGACATCTGATGATTTCTACATGTAGACAATCACCGTAAATAACAGTTTACAAGAATACTTCCGTTGACAATGCAGTCAAAATAAATACACGGTGATGATTTTGTGAATGCAATGCTTCCTCGAATAAAACATGTATGACTCCATGCACATGGTTTCTCTAACATATATTCAAACAGCGAAAGACTTCTAGGAACCTGAGAATAAACATGCTTTAAACGTCAACATAAAGTTGGTGAGATATAGGTTTAATGCTAGCAGCGTTATAAATATAGACCACAAGATTTCATATACATAAATGTTTTAATAAAAATATTCTAAGTGGTTGAGCACTTGATAACCATACTTAACATTTAATCAACGTCGCATATTCCCTTTATTATGAAATCTCACTACACTGTACCAAGTGTAGTCACCGAAACGAAGTACTGTGCAACCGTTGAATACTGGTCGTCCAGTCCGGTTGGGGTTGTCAGGCCCGATAGATCTATCAACAGGATTCGCGTTTACAATACCACATGTAAATAGTAGTTACAAGCTACAGGGAAGTATGCCAGTGGTACAACTCAACGTAGAATATATTTTTTTATCACTTGTGTCCATAACGTAAATCATAAAATGCATGTATTCTCATCCCAAAATATTTAGAGTTTAAAATTGGGACTATATACTCACTTTTGCATTGAAGGTATTTAACTCGACTTGGTCTCCGATAGATATCACGAACCTAACCATATATATATATAATATATCAACATATTTTCTTTTCAAGTAATCGTTACATATATATATATATATATATATATATATATATATATATATATATATATATATATATATATATATATATATACTTATAATACTTTTAATATTTTCTTAGTCCGTAGTTAGCAGTCCGATGTTAGTGGTTCACAATTAGTTGCTCAATAAAATAAATAAATACCCCATCGTATTCGTATTGATCAGAATTAATCTCGACCCATGGTACCATGTTGTCAAATGACGTGTTGCGTACATAAAGTATCGTGTTGTCAAATGACGTGTTGCGTACAATCATGAGGTCTTATGATTAATCTTCTCGTGTTGTTTACGGGTGGTCCTGAAATATATAAAATCAAATCATAAGTAATTATATATAAAATATCATATTAATTAGAAAAGATATGATTAATTTACTTTATCTCCAAATATTTTCGTAGCTAAACTAGCTTCGGATACTCAATCTTGTTTTAGTCGTAGTTTCTTCATTACAACTCCGTTTTTGTTGGTTCAACTTGCCACTTCCTTGGATCGAGTCAAATTTTAATAATATGAACTGAAAATACCTTAGTTTGTATTCGAAATCACAGGTTATAGGTTAAACTTTGGTAAAACTTATGAAAGTGATCATTTTTCATCATAAAAACAACATTTAATGATCATTTTTCTAAAAATACTTACACTTTGAGTTAAATCATGAAATTTTTATGTGTTAACATATTCATAAGAAATATCATTTTTCCAGAACATGAACTTCCAATTCAAAGTTCAAGATGGTTTTTAATTATCCAACCCAAAACAGCCCCCGGTTGCACTCCGACGACGTAGATTCAGTTTTTAAGGTGTTCTTTGTAAAACCAAGTTATATCTTGTTAAGTTATCATATCATTATGATATATTACAGGTCTTGAAGTGTTTTAAAAGTTAAGTTAGAAGGATCTATTTAGTTTGCAAACAAGTTTAAAATCATTCAAACTATGTTCTTGTTGTTAAAATTTTACAACATAAAATAAGATAGCTATATAATTATGAATCGAACAAGATTATGAACAAGGTTACTACCTCAAGTTACTTGGACAAAGTTACTGTAAGAGATAAGAAAAAATC
This sequence comes from Rutidosis leptorrhynchoides, assembly GCF_046630445.1. Classification (NCBI taxonomy): domain Eukaryota; kingdom Viridiplantae; phylum Streptophyta; class Magnoliopsida; order Asterales; family Asteraceae; genus Rutidosis; species Rutidosis leptorrhynchoides. Next base: position 115,358,715 of record NC_092338.1, read on the forward strand.
TTGGAATCAAAGAGTGGTGGAGTTAGATCAAAAGGTTGGAAGTATACTTCTTCAAATGGGTGGTTATTTTGATATGTTCTTGAAAGAGTTTTCTTATGGTGTTTAAGGCTTGTAATTGAAGCTAAATGATGGGGGAAAATGCTTGAAGATGATCAAGTATGAAGTTAGGAGTATTTTAAGATAGAAATGAGGGTGTAGGTATGAGAAAATGGAGTGAAGAAATGGTGTTCATTCATAAAAACGTTTTTAGTTTATAAAGAAAGAAAAGGATTCCTAATTTTGTTTTCTTACTAATAATTCATGCTACTTGACAAATCCTAGTTACCTCATATCTAGGGCAGTAATAATGTTGATTAGGATGTTGATTTGATGTGTATATACCAATAGTAAATACATATAGAAGCTGGGTATGATACGGGTACATATACCCTAGATATACGTATAGAAATCTTGAGGAAACGGAATGAGAATTCAAATATAGCTATCTTTTGTGAATATACTTATATTGTTTTATGTATTTAAGTCCTTAAAAAGTGATTAAATACATTATATATATGATACATGTATAAGCATTATAGGTTATAAGTATATATATCAAAGAATGTTACGTATAGTTATAGTTTTGAAAACTTAAGTTAGTAGTTTCAAAATATACTTATAACTCATTGTCATTAGTACACAATGAGATGTTAAACCATCCTTAGATCATGTTAAATATATATAAATATATATATATACACAAACGTATAATTATCGTATGTTATATAGTTCGTGATATCATCGGTTAAATTGGACGGTCAAACGTTGTGTAAAACTCTTTTCAAAAACACAAGTCTCAACAATTTGGATTGCTTATCATGTTGGTAAGGTTTAATTTATGTAAATATTAATCTCATAAGTATAAAACGATTGGAAAAATCTGGGTCGTTACACATTACTTCATTTTAGTACGCATTGACGTCTACTATGGTCATGGTGAAATGAGTTAGGAATTCTTTCGGTTACCTTAGTTATGGTAAGGTTTTGAAACAGGTAGTTGAACTAATGAGATGGATGTTTTGTTTCAGAATGGCTATTGTATCCCCAAACAGAGGTAATAATGAGGACGATGAGTACGTCCACACCCCGTCAATGGAGTCTATTGAAGGCTCACAAAATGAATCCGAAGAGGTTACTATGCCAAACGATATATCGGGACAAATAGGACAAGATTTGATACGATACACCCCAACCCTCTTAGAGAAGATTAAGACGTTGATTAATGATCAATTGGACGAGAAGTTAAAGACTCTTATGACCAATAACCCAACTTCAAGAGGAGAAGGGGGAAGTGGTGTAAGACCGGAAGAAGTAGAAGCATCAAGGAAGAAAGATGATCGTTTTGAGTATAAAAATTTTGCGAATTGTCATCCCCCGGAGTTTCATGGGAAAGTTGATCCAATTGTTAGTCAAAGGTGGATTGATGAGATAGAAGAAACATTTATGTTGTGTGGATGTCCCGAGCACCTAAAAGTAATCTATGTAGCTCACCAAATGAAAGGAAGTGGTTATGAATGGTGGAATTTCATAGTTAAGTCTCATGGGCGAGACGTAGCTACAAGTTTTTCATGGGAAAAGTTTCGTGAAATGTTTATGACTCAATTTGCTCCACCCGCCGAAGTTAGTAGGTTGAAATCCGAATTTATGAATATCGAACATGGAAGTAAATCGGTGACCGAGTTTAATGCCGAGTTTAATGATAAGTCCCGGTTTTGCCTGGACTTTGTTTCAAGTCCCAAGTTGATGATGGATCACTATCATGAGAAGTTAAACCCCGAAATAAGTGAGTTCATTGATAAGGGTACGTATAAGACTTTAGCCGAGATGATGAATAGGGCTCTTGTGAGAGAACATGAACTTAGGAAGAAAGCCGCATTTAAACGACGATTAGAACAAAATTCAAAGTCAACGCAAAGTATGAGCCCGAAGAAAGGTAAGTTTAATTTTGAGTCCCCGCACAAGTCAAAAGGGGGTTACATGTCGGGAAAGAATAGTGGTAAAGAAGTGAAGTCATGTAATAGGTGTGGTAAGAATCATGTGGGTGAGTGTAAAGCGGGTACTACCGATTGTTATTCATGTGGGAAGCCGGGTCATAGGGCCGCCGAATGTCCTAAGAAGGGTAAACAGTGTTATTATTGTTTTGAAAAGGGTCACTTTCAAGCCGAATGTCCGGAGTATAAGAAGGATTTAGCTAGTGGTAGTGTTAAGAAGGATGTTAAGACGGAACCGGAGACTAGTGATAGCCGACCAAGAGCCCGGGCTCATCAGATTACCGCAAGCGAAGGAGTCCCAAAATGTGGTGTCAGGTACCTTTATTGTAAACTCTTTACCTGCGCATGTTTTGTTTGATTCCAGTGCTACGCGGTCGTTTGTTTCATATTCCTTTTGTAAACATTTTAACATGACCCCAAGTATGTTAGAGCACCCTTTAGAGGTTGAGATATCGGATAATAAAACTGTTATGGTGTATAGTATCTTTAAGGGATGTGAAATTGTTTTGGATGATGAAAAGTTTGTCATTGATTTGATACCCATGCATATGGGAGAATTTCAAGTAATTGTGGGTATGGATTGGTTAGATGACAATGAAGGGATAATTTTGTGTCGTAAGAAAATTGTGTTAGTTCAATCACCAAGTGGGAAAGTTATATGGATTTATGGGGAACGGACTAGGCGTGCTATTCCTATATGCACGTATGCTAGAGCTAAAAGATTTTTATCTCATGGGTGTTGTGCGTTTTTGGCACATGTGGTTGATAATTCGAAAAAGGTTGTTAAAATAAGTGATGTACCGATAGTTAATGAATTTCCGGATGTGTTTCCGAATGAGTTGCTCGGTGTACCTCCCGAAAGAGAGGTAGAGTTTAGAATAGATTTGATTCCCGGAGCCACGCCAATTGCCAAAGCACCTTATAGATTAGCTCCATCGGAAATGAGGGAAATGATGACTCAACTACAAGATTTGATGGATAAAGGTTTTATACGTCCTAGTAGTTCACCTTGGGGAGCTCCGGTTTTGTTTGTGAAAAAGAAGGATGGGACAATGAGAATGTGTATATACTATCGTGAATTGAATAAGGTCACTATTAAGAATAAATACCCATTGCCGAGAATAGATGATTTGTTTGATCAATTACAAGGTGCAAGTTTCTTTTCGAAGATAGATCTAAGGTCGGGTTATCATCAATTAAAGGTAAAGGAAGAAGATATCCCTAAAACGGCTTTCCGTACAAGGTATGGTCACTATGAATTTGTGGTTATGCCTTTTGGGTTAACTAATGCTCCGGCCGCGTTTATGGATTTGATGAATATGGTTTGTCGACCGATGCTCGATAGGTTTGTGATTGTATTTATTGATGATATTTTGGTGTATTCAAAAGGAGAAGAGGAGCATGCCGTGCATTTACGACAAGTATTGGAGACTTTAAGAAGAGAAAGGTTGTTTGCTAAGTTCTCTAAATGCGAGTTTTGGCTTCGTGAAGTTCAATTTTTGGGACATGTCATTAATAAGAAGGGTATTTGTGTAGATCCGACAAAGATTGAGGCGATAATGAGATGGGAACCACCTATGAATCCCACCGAAGTTAGGAGTTTTCTAGGTTTACCGGGGTATTATCGATGGTTTATACAAGATTTTTCTAGAATAGCCACCCCTCTCACAAAGTTGACCCGTAAGAATGTGCCATGGAGATGGGAAGAAAAGCAAGAACGAGCGTTTCAACTCCTTAAGGAGAAACTTGTTCAAGCTCCTATACTAGTTTTACCGGAAGGGAACGAGAATATGACGATTTATCGTGATGCTTCTAAGAAAGGTTTAGGGTGTGTGTTAATGCAAAATGGAAAAGTCATAGCTTATGCTTCCCGACAATTGAAGGAACATGAAAAGCGTTATCCCACCCATGATTTAGAATTAACGGCCGTGGTTTTTGCTTTGAAAATTTGGCGTCATTATCTTTATGGTGTTAAGTTCTCTATTTATACCGATCATAAGAACTTGAAGTATTTGTTTGATCAAAGAGATTTAAATGATAGGCAAAGGAGAGGGCTCGACTTGGTGAAAGATTATGATTGTGAAATTTTGTATCACCCCGGGAAGGCTAATGTGATGGCGGATGCTCTTAGTAGGAAATCGAGTCACCAACCGATTAAGATAACGAGTTTGGCTATGGTAATATCACCTCAAATATTTGATAGTATCCGAGTAGCACAAGGTGAAGCATTATTCCCTGAAAATGTGAGAAAAGAAAGGATCAAGGGGCAAGTCGGTGATTTTGTGATAGATTCTCGTGGTTTAAGGCTTAGATATGGGAGAATTTGGGTACCTCTACAAAGTGGTGTTAGAAGAGAGCTCCTTGACTTAGCTCACAAATCTAAGTATTCGATTCACCCCGGTGCTACGAAAATGTATAGAGATCTAAGGAAAGACTATTGGTGGCCGGGAATGAAGAGGGATATAGTGAAGTATGTGCATAAATGTCTTACTTGTCTTCAAGTGAAAGCCGATCATCAAATGCCTTACGGTAAGTTACAACCATTAGAAGTACCGGTTTGGAAATGGGAACACATTACAATGGATTTAGTGACTAAGTTGCCTAAGACTCCTCGACAACACGACGCCATTTGGGTTATAGTTGATAGATTAACTAAGAGTGCGTTATTTTTAGCAATAAGAGAAGCTTCATCGTCGGAAGCAATGTCTAAATTGTATATGAATGAGGTTGTTGCAAGGCATGGAGTGCTGGTTTTCATTGTTTCGGACTGTGACACCCGATTTACATCACGATATTGGAGAAAGTTTCAAGAAGAGATGGGCACTAAGTTGCATGTGAGTACCGCGTTTCACCCACAAACGGATGGTCAAAGTGAACGAACTATCCAAACTCTTGAGGATATGTTAAGGGCGTGTGTCATCGATTTTGGTGGTAGTTGGGATGCTCACCTACCTTTAGTTGAATTTTCGTATAATAATAGTTATCACTCTACCATCGGAATTGCGCCTTATGAGATGTTGTATGGAAGGAGGTGTAGAACCCCAATATGTTGGGGTGAAGTGGGTAAAAGAGAACTAGGAAGCACGGAAGTAGTACAACAAACCACCAAAATGATCGATCAAATTCGTGAAAGAATAAAGACGGCACAAGATCGACAAAAGTCTTATGTAGATAAAAGGAGGAAGCCGATATAATTTCAAGTGGGTGATAAGGTAATGTTAAAAGTTTCCCCATGGAAGGGTATTTTTCGTTTTAGAAAAAGGGGAAAATTGGGTCCAAGGTTTGTGGGACCATTTGAGATAGTAGCAAAAATCGGGAAGGTAGCCTATCGTTTAGCCTTGCCCGATGAATTGAGTAATATTCACAACACGTTTCACGTGTCACAATTGAGGAAGTGTTTGGCGGATGAATCAACTTATGTCCCATTGAGTGAGATTGAGGTTGATGATAAGTTAAGATATGCGGAAAATCCAATAAAGATTTTGGATCATAAGGTGAAGCAATTAAGAAATAAGTCGGTTATGTTATTGAAAGTGTTATGGCAATTTAAAAAGCGCTCCGAGTGTACGTGGGAACCCGAAGAATGGCTTATGAAGTATTATCCATCGTTGCATCAAGAATGGTTCGCGAGGACGCGAACAATCCAAGAGGGGGAGAGTTGTAACATCCCAATTATTTAAGGTATTATTTTATGTAATTTTATTGTTATATACATGGATGGTATGTTTTGTATAAATAAATGGACAAGAGTTAAGTTTGTTAGTTAAGTTAGAAGGGACTAAAGGTGCAAAGTTAGAACTAAGGACCTCCCTCATTATAGTTTTGGTAGGGAGGGTAGAAAGTGCAATTTGAGCAAAGTTATTTTAATAAAAGAACAAAAATACTGATAAATCATGATCAGTTGTAAAAAAAATTATACAGAACGTATGTGTGTGTGTTGTGGGTGTTGACTCAACAAGGAGGAAGAAGAGGGAAGCTCCAATTAAGAAATTGTGTTCATGCAATTATAAATTAGTGAAATCTAAGGCACTCTAAGCATTCTAGCAAGTTTTATTTCTTCAAATTCTTCTCCTTTGTGCACAATTAGAGTTCTTGAACCCCTAGAGACAAGGTATGAATGTTTATGTCTAAGTATTACTATTATTGGGTGTTTGTGATGAATCTAAAGCTTAAAAGTTGTTGTATGTTGAAAATGTGCACACTTGTATGATTTAAAACGAATTTGTTAGTAATTGTGGAAGTAAGTTCATGTATGAACTTGCATTTTGAGTGAATGATATGAATATGATGAATTTGGTGATATTTTAGCTTAGAATCAAGTCATGCATACTATGTGTTTGATGAAATGCCTCAATGAAATGTTTTTGTGATTTAGTTAAGAATTTTTAAAGAAGAAAGTTTATATGTGAATTGTTGTTGTTATTGTAAATAATGGAATTTAGATAAGTGATGATTTAGGGTTGCTAGTAGTAGAAATGGGTTTCTATGCACATTTGATGTTTAATGAGATATTTGAAAGAATTGCAAGCTATGATTGTAAGAGATGATTTAGAGAATTGTGTGATTGAAGAAATGATGTTGGCATGTTAATGTGACTATATTGGAAGTGACAAGTTAAAATGTTATGTATATAAGTGTTCATGTGTATATTGGTGTATATAGGGGGTTAAGTCAATGTGTAAATATATGAATGTGTAGAAAGCTTGTGAAAGTTGTAATTTTTGTTGATTTGTTGTATTGATGAGATTAGCTCATGTATAGGTGCTAATCAAGGCCAAGGATCTTCTAGTAACCAAGGAATTTCGTTTAATCAAGGTGAGTTTATAGGGGGTATAATGGGCGGGTCAAGTGTGGCTTAATATTCTCAGATTGCATCCGTGCAAGAGAGCAACGACTAAGTGCACTAGGTGAATAGCTTAGATAGAATTATAAGGGTCACCTAATAATTGTATCTATGGTTGATGTTTAGCTTAGGCAAGATTATTAAGGTTGCTTAGTAATCTTGTCTATGGATGGTTTAGCTTAGACACCTTGGGTGTCTATGTGCTTATGCATAATTGAAATGTGATTAAAGTAGCTTAGGCATAAGAGTATGCCTATGGTTAGCTTAGACATGATTACTAGGGTCAGCCTAGTAAGTTATGTCTATGGTAAGTAAGAGTCGGATCCGAAAGTAAGTAAGCAACCGTTAGGTTGAAAGACAAGTAATGTGATTGTTATGCCCAATGTATTATGCTATATTATTCGCCTATAACTCACTAAGTGTAAAAGCTTACCCCCATGCTGTTTTATGTTTTAGGAACGAAAGGTCATCGAGAAGGTAAAGAACCTGTTTGAGGGTAGCGGAGCATTGGCATTAGAGTAAGTGGTAATGCAAGTCTCTTTTTGAATCAAGCTCTATTGGTACCGCTTATCAATGCCAAGTTTTATGTATTTGATATGTATGCTTCCGTCAAGTTTTTGGACCAAATGATGTATTTGAAATGTGTAAACACGTTTTCTTGACTAAAAGGATGTTCGTAGCGTCGAATGATGTTAGAAACTGGTTTCATCAAGTTTAAATATGCTTTATGATGATTTGATGTGTTTTGAGTTAATGAATTGGTTAAAATGTGGATTTTGGTATTAAGTTGCAGGATAGTCTCAGCGCACGTTATGTGTCGCGCCGCGCCGCGGCATTGAACTGGTTTTGGTGACAGAAAGGCTGTTAAAAAGTATCAGAAAACCTTTTATGTGTCGCGCCGCGACATAAGAAGCCGCGCCACAGCAAATGCCTGGGTCTGGGCAGACACTTAACTTAAAAAAAAAAAAATGTTCTATCGTTTGAATGGCGTTAAATGTTCCTACTAGAAAATCATCTAGAAATATAGTTCCTCCAAAGCATCTTGAGGATTATGTTGTGGATCCTACTGGTTTGCCTAAACCTAGCTCTTCTTCTTAGACACCTGTGTCTGACTTTGCTATTGCAAACTATTGCTTCTTTTCTTGTTTTCTTTCACCAATTGAGCCCAAAGAAGTATATGAAGCATTGGCTGACAATGATTGGGTTGAGGCTATGATTGAAGAGTTGACAGAATTTGAAAGGAATGATGTATGGGAGTTGGTTCCAAAACCTGATGGTAAAACTGCAATTGGCACTAAATGGGTTTACAGAAACAAGGTTGGTAAAGATGGTATTGTGATTAGAAATAAAGCAAGGTTAGTGGCTCAAGGGTATATACAAGAAGAATGAATAGATTATGATGAGACTTTTGCTCCTGTTGCTATAATTGAAGCTATTAGACTGTTTCTGGCATATGCTGCACACAAAGATTTCAAGGTGTTTCAAATGGATGTGAAGAGTGCTTTCCTGAATGGTAAATTGCAAGAAGAGGTGTATGTGAAACAACCTCCTGGTTTTGTAAGTAAGAAATTTCCTAAGCATGTTTACAGATTGAAGAAAGCATTGTATGGTCTGAAGCAAGCTCCCAGAGCCTGGTATGATACCTTGTCAACATTTCTTCTAGAAAAGAATTTTTCCAGAGGAGCCATTGACAAGACTTTATTTATCAAAAAGGACAAAGGTGATGTGTTACTTGTTCAAATTTATGTTGATGACATTATTTTTGGGTCTACTAATCCACACTTAAGAAAATAGTTTTCTGACATTATGTCTGAAGAGTATAGAATGAGCAATTTATGTACTTTAAACTATTTTCTTGGGTTGCAAATTAAACAGAGTTCTGAAGGCATATTTATTAACCAAAGTAACTACATTTTTGACATGTTAACTAAATTTGGTTTTAAAAATTGTTCTACTTTAAGAACTCCAATGAGTGTTTCTGAAAAGCTTGATAAAGATGAATCTGGGAAACTCACTTGTCAATCAACCTATAGAGGTATGATTGAATCTTTGCTATACTTAACTGCTAGTAGACCTGATATAATGTTTGCTACATGTCTTTGTGCACGTTACCAATCAGATCCTAGGGAGTCTCATTATAAAGCTGTGAAAAGAATTTTTAGGTACTTAAAAGGTACCCCTAACCTGGGTCTTTGGTACTCTAAAGACTCAGGGTTTGATCTAATTGGTTACACAGATGCAGACTATGCAGGTTGCAAATTAGACAGAAAAAGCACTTCTGGTGGATGTCAATTGCTAGGTGGAAAATTGGTCAGCTGGTCTAGTAAAAAGCAGAATTCTGTGGCCACTTCCACAGCAGAAGCTGAATATGTTACTGCAGGAAGTTGTTGTGCTCAGTTACTTTGGATGCAACATCAACTTTTGAATTTTGGGTTATCGTTGACCAAAACTCCAATAATGTGTGATAATGAAAGTGCAATTGCTATTACTGAGAATCCAGTGTTTCACTCCAGAACCAAGCATATTGAAATCAGGCATCATTTTATAAGGGATTGTGTTGAGAAGGGCAAAGTGTTTTTAAAGCATATTGGTACTAAAGATCAATTGGCAGATATTTTCACTAAAGCACTTCCTGAAGAAATGAATTTTTATCTTCTTGGGCAACTAGGAATGTTAAATCCATCAACTGAAATGTTGTCCAGTGATGATACTCTCTAAACTGTTGTTGTAAAAAAAAAAAAATAATAAAAAAAAAAAATTTATTAGAGTCTGGATTACGTAATATTCAGAGTCTGGGTGACATCATGTTATTCAGAGTTTGGAAAGATTTACTCTACTGGTGTAAGTTAGTGAAATATTTGTTTCCTTATTTGGTTTTTACTTACGTTTGTCTAAAGTGAAAAGGGTTATTTTTAAAGGGGTTAAAAGGTAACTTATTTTGGGGGTTAAAAGTAACTTTTTAAAATTGTGTCAGGAGTATTTAATCCCTCTTCTTCTTCAAATCAATATCAAATTATAAAACCTTAATCCCTCTTTTCGATCATCATCTTCAAAAATTCCCTCAATCTTTAAAATTCTCTCTTTCTTAAAGCTAAATGGCAAGATCAAAGTTCATTCCATTCATTCTTGTACCCACTGCTAACATGGTTCGAGCTACAGAAATCAAAGGAAACAAGGATGTGATGGTTTTGGCTAACAACAGAGTTGCATGTGATTCTATTCCTGAAAACTTTGCTAACGAAGGTTATGAAGAGTTGGTTCAGTTCATGCGAAATCATCCTCTGAAGGATGCTTTCTTTAAAACAACGACTATGTTTCCAGAGTTGTTAGGTGAATTCTGGTATACTTGTGTTGGAAACAGGGAAGCTCGAACAATCACTGGCACTTATCGCAATGGTAACAATACTTTAGTTCTTACTGAAAATCATTTAAGATTGGCTTTGAATCTTCCTATGCGAGATGATTTTGTTAGAATCGTATCAAGGTCTGCTGTGAGGTCTTGTTTTACTTTGGTTGGTCAACCTTTGACTGACTCATCTGTTAAGATAAGTATGTTTTCACCCAGGTGGATGTTTGTTTTGTCTAATGTACTTAGAAGCTTGAGTTTTAAGTGTGGGAGCTTGACTGAGATTAATGATTTTGAGGCTTATTTGTTTCATACTATAGTAACAGGAAGAAATATTGATTTTGCTTGTCTAATCTTCAATGAGCTCTTGGTTCTTACTGAAAAAACACCTAGGGATCATAATGTTCCTTTTATAAGGATTTTGAGTCTAATGATTGAACAGGCTATGCATCCAGATTTGTATGATGGTCTAAAGGTGTTAAGAGTGTATGAGTATACAGCTTTTCCTGAATGCAGTTCAAGAATGTTTCATAGCCATATTAACAATGATAATGAAGTTGCTCTCACTCCAGCAATGATGCAATGGGTCAACATTGGCCAAGCTGATCAACCTATAGCTCCTGAGCAATCAGGATCCGCAGGGGCATCTTCTTCAGGGTCTGAGCAATCAGGGTCTGCAGAAGATCACAACAATGGTCAACCTATTATATAGTCTGAGCAATCAGATTCTACCCCCCCAGAAACTCCACCCCATGTTGTTCCACAATTTGAGCAGGCTGAAGGTATGAATGAGGAAAACCAACTTAATTCTAACCCACCTTCTCCCACTGCTAATGAACAAAATCTCCAATTAACCAACCTTATGAGCTCACCAGCTCATATTGAGAATGTCTCCATACTTGAAAACCTAGATGATTCAGCACTCATGGATTCACATTAACAATCCATTAGGCAAGGTGCTACTAGTGCTGCTCCATCACCTCTGCTAGGGGTCGATGAGGGGAGTACTTTAACCCAACCTAAACCTGGTAGGTTAGTGAGCTTGGATTCCCATCTTACAGTTGCTGAGAAAACTCACTCAGTTAACTTAAATACAGAAGTCCCAATCCTGGACTCAAGCAACTAAATCCAAAACCCATCTTCAATGGCCAAGCCTACAATTACCCCAGACACTAGTCTACCACTTCTCCCTCCAGATATTCCATCCTTACACTTACTTGCACAGGCTGCCAATATTTTATCCATGTCACAGGATGAAATACAGGTCTCAAACCCTTCTATGTCCAGGGATCGCCCTACTTATCAACATGAAGGTTGTGAGGACATGCAAACCTTACCCCTAACCATTGGTAGCTCTTCACAGACTGAGGAACCAGTCAATGTGGTTGGTCTGAACCAGGCTTTGACTACTTTGACTAAGAAGTTTGATGACAAGCTTTTGGGTGTGCAGTCACAATTTGATAAAATTAATCTCCACTTGAATAATAATTTTGTTTCTAAGCATGAGTTGATGGAGGTCAGGAGGATGGTAGGGGATATGCAGGGTTTAGGTGGTTCTAGTGATGCAGTGGGTGTGACAGATATTGGTGACAGATTGAGTGCTTTAGAAAAGAAGATGGCAGGTGTTGATGAAATTAAGGAATGTTTTACAGGTTTTGCTTATGATGTTAAGTCCCTTCAAGAACAACAAACTGAGATTTGGAAGTTTTTGGCTACTCTCCCTTTGGATGATGTCAAAAAGGGGGAGAAAAGGAAACGATTAGATGGTGAAGGCATTGAGGGGGAGTCATTAAAAAGAGCTCAGGTTGAGGGGGAGCATCAGATTCAGGGGGAGGATACTGATAGAGGTGTTGAAACTCAAGTGATTGTTGCTGATACTCAGGTTGGTGATGCTGAGGTGGTTGTTGCTGATAGAGGTGTTGATTCTCAGATGGTTGTTGCTGGTGATACTCAAATGGGTGGTGTTGGTAATGTTCAGGAGAATGCTGTTGTTGCTGCTGCTATACAAGGTAATTTAAGAGCTCAGATGAACAAAAGATTTAAGTTCAGAAGGTATGAAGGTGATGTGGTCAAGGTTGAGGTTGATAAATCGGAGTTTGAAGGTGTAACTTTGTTGCTAACTATGACACACTTACCTGATAGGAGGTTAAGAGTTAAGTTGAACCAAATTGTTCGTTTAGGGTTCTGTGAATGGAAAGGGTTAGCTGTGTGTATCCAGGAGTGTGCAGATGATCAAGCTATAGTGCAAGAAGTGTTGAAGAGGGTATCTAGTTTGGTACACTTAGTATTTGAAGAAGGGTTTATAAGTTTCAAGGATTATGAAATATTTTGTGGGATGTTTGATCAAGAGATGAAGGAGAGGAGAGTTAAGGGTCATGTAGAAAGGTATGCTGTTCCAGAGCATTTAGAATTTGTTGATGATAGGTATGTTGAGTATTTGGATGCTTTAATGTTCAAGACAAATGGTAATCAAAGAATGATGATGAGGGTTGATCAGTTTGAAGGAGCTGGTATTGAGTTGTTAATTGGTTTGTTGACTAGATGTGTGACAGAGCAGACTTATCCTTTCAGAGTTAAATTGGTGAATCACTTGTATAGTAAGCTTCCCATGTTGAAGAAAATTAAGTTTATGAAGAGCAAGTGCAGGTTGATTGAAAGAGAGTTTGCAGAGTTGAATAAGTAGTGAACAGGTGGTTTTGACATCATCAGATAGGGGGAGATTGTTGAAAAAATAATCTGATGAGTCAAAAGCATTTTGCAGGTTTTTAGAGTCTGAAGTTTTAGAGTCTGAAGTTGCAGATTCTGATTATCACTGAAGTCAACGTTTTGAGTTTACTTGATGGTTAAGCTAAGGAAGATTATGGAGATATGTTTAAGTATTAAGAAGATTTGATTAGATCATGTGTTATCTCCAGAAGATAAACTCTATAATTGTTTTGAATATTTGTTAGGTTGAAGTTTATCTTTTCCTAAGTTTTAGTCAAGTTGTTTAGGAAACTAGATCTCTAGTTTTGAAGTTAAAAACAGTATAAATAGGGGGTTACGGTTTAGCCTTGTGATGTATCTTTTGACACGATCAATATTATAAAACATATATTTCATATCGTGTTCTCTCAATTCTTGTTCTTATAATTCTTATTTATTGTTCAATTGAGAGTCTGGTGTTCATAGTTCAATTACTGTGAACTTATAATTCTCCACTCCTACGAAGAGAAAATCATCTCCCTCTTTACTTCAGGGTAGAGAGATTGCTTCCGTTAGGATCTCTGGCAACAAACAAAAAATGAAATGCTCTATCTATTATAAACCGGAGTTATTATTTTGGTGGTGAAAGTGCAACAAAAAGAAGTCTGAGGAGTATTAATGGCATATTTCCATTATAGGAGTGTCTTGATCCAATAAACTTATTTCAACTTTTGCAAGAAAACATTGGTCGGAACAATCCCACGTGCATAGTCCGTGACGCCCTATTTTCTTTACAGTTGTGTGTGTGACAAAAGAAAAAAAAAAAAAAAAAAAAGAAAAAAAAGAAAGAAAGATCAGGATATGACAATGAAGCGTTATTAATTAATACGTAGTATTAATATTCCTTCTTGATATAATAACTAAAAAAGAGAATTTGGTAGATAAATAAAAAGATTAAAGGCGTATGGTAGTTGATACTGTATATGAATAAGTGTTTCTTCATAAACGTAGATGGATGGATTATTCAAATTTATTAATTGCAGCACCTTTATAGAATGGTAGTTAACAATCACGAGTTTCTAAAAGTAATCCTAACGGTTGGAACTTGGGGGCCGCCCAGCATCCCACCCACTTGAGCGCTGCCGCTCAGGCCACCTTTTTGTCTTTCTTTGAAATGTTTGTGGACGGATGTATATGTGTATGTATATGTTACTTGTACACACGGGCGGATCCAGCATGGTGCAACCGGGGTCATCCGCCCCCAGCGATCGAAAATATTTTAATAATTTTTTATGTAAATGCGATAAAACTGTGCGTAACTATCAGGTTATATAATATATAGAAGAAATGTATAACAAAATGTCCTTGGATTACCTGGTTGATGTAAGCCGCTAATAACAAATTGGTTGGAGGTTCGAGTCTTGCACCTGTTATTATTACTTTTTGATAGCATTTATAAGTTATCTCTTTGAGAAACTTAGGAGCTATGTCCTGTGAGTTCCTATAAGAACAATTTATTGCTAGAATGCAAAGGCGTTATAATAATACATTTTTATAACGTTGTTTTATATGATTTTTAAAATTCAAATAATTTTAGTAAATTTTTGCCCCCGTAGAAAAATAATCCTGGATCCGCCACTACTTGTACAATTAGCATTAAAGCTTGTAAACTCTTTAATTTAATAATTTAAGTGAGTCCCAAATTATTTGAGAAGTATGTAGTGTTTAGTTTAGGATTAGTCCTAAAACGGAAGTATTGATGTGCCGCTAATGTGGCTAATTCTGAAAAGGAAGTATGTCACTGTTGGAAGCACTCTAATAACATGAAAATTTGGAGTGACAAAAAAAATACGAAATAATCCGGTTAAACCATATACATATACATATACATTTAAATAAAAATACTTACCCACACTAATTAAGTAATTAGCCTAAAAATTATTTTCAACTGCAAGTAATAATTTGTTATAGTCGTTTTGCATATTCAACACGACATATTGCAGAGAACATTTTGTTAAAAAAACGTCATAGTATAAGCTAAATTGTTTTGGTCATCGTTTAATTGTCCAAAGAGTTTCACTTTTTGGTTAGAGAAGAGAACTGAATAATAAAGACAAGCTATAGTCTCAAGTTAACGAACCTTTTGGCATCTAATAAAATAATAAAATGTGAATTAGGTATTCTTCATTCAAATGCCTAATGTTTTTCTCGTCTTTTCAGAACCTCTATCTTTTATGATGCTTTATATAATATAATAAAGAGAAGATATAGATAGAAACACCCAGGAACATGGTTAATCATTGATCGTTGTTCCGATCAAACAAATTAATTCGGTTTAATAAAGTAAAGAAACTATAACCAACAAAGTTTAAGACTAGTTTTAATGATGAAGCCTAGTGATTGACGTCGTGTGATCTTGTCAAAGAGTGCACTTTTTGAACTGCTGACCGTGAGATGGTAAATATCATGCTTTGACATTTCTAGTGGGAAAATGTCAAAAAAAAAAAAAAAAAAATAAATGCACACCAGTTTTGTGTTTATTTATTTATTTTAGAATGAAATTATATAACTAACTAAAATACAATTAAAGCAAAACATTATTTAAATAATAATACTAAATCTAAATTCATAAAAATAAAAAACAATAATATAAAAAATTACATTCATCCTAATTTCATAAGAAACTAACAATAATATAATTCATCAATATTTTTCATCTCTAACCGTATCGTCACTCACCCAGCCCTCACTCACGTAAGGAGAACCATGTCCATCTTCATCATCACTATCAACAACATAAGCACTATTATTAATAAATTCAGTATACAACTTGATAGTTTCAAACCATATCATGGTTCGCCATACTATAGCATACCAATCATCGTTATTTGTAAGATTGACCTTAACGTTGTCATCTTTGCAATACCAAACTTGTTTATGGTCGAAAGGTAGACTATTTTTAAGATAACCAAACAAATTAGATGTCCCAAACTCGGGCACATCAATATTGAACGTTGTTTTGTAGTCGTCATAATAAACCTAGACTTTGTCATCAAATTAACCTCCGTACAAAGCCTCAACAACAACGTTTAACGGATTCATGGTGAATGAAGTATTGAAGATGATGAAGATTGTTTAGTTGTGAACTTGTGATTGTTTATTTTGGAGTGAATGGAGTAAATATGTGAATTTAAGTTGTGTGTACATATAAGAAATAATTTTATTATTTTTGGAATTAAAAAAAATAGCAACGGTATTATTACTATTTGAATTCAAACGGTCAAACAAAACAACCAATCAATACGCGTCGTGTGGCCCTAACGCCAAAATTCTGACCGTTGCTCACTTGGCTAACGCCGTGATTTCGTCACCGTGATTTCGTCACCGATTGTGTGACGACCCGGAAATTTCCGACCAAATTTAAACTTTGATCTTTATATGTTTCCGACACGATAAGCAATGTTTGTTAAGTTAAATCTCAAGAAATTTAAACTATGTTCATACATTCATTTAACCTCGACCAAATTCCAACGATTCACGAACCATTATATGAACGGATATGATTATATATGTATATGTATATATATATTATAACTTAGAAATATTAACAAAGTATTAAACGTATAATACTTTACATGAACGTATTTGTTTCAATATGATTAATGATGGAGTTAGAAGATAATATCCAATGATTGAATTATCAGATACATTGAATTATGATTACGAGTCTCTGTTGAGAGGTCCACTTTGATTTAGGAAACCTTTTCTTTTTAACGGTATTCGGAATAATTAGTGACCTACGAGAAAGAACAAGTATGTCAATTAACGATAGCTGGACAAGGGTTAGTAGAAATTCCTACTTAACTTTCAATGCATGCCCTACAATAATTGCCCCGTGACTTTGATAAGATAAAATTAATTAACCTACATATTATGTATTGTGAAAGTGAAATTTAGGGAATATAGGTGAATTAGAAAATAGATATTGGCAAGTTAAATAGATCGACATTTTACATTAAGATGATTCCTTACGTTTGATTCTTCCTTTAGATTTAATCCTACGAGTCATGATTAAACTGAAAGTTAAAAACTTTGAAACCTGAAATGATTTATATGTGATTTTACGTCCATAAACGAAAACGTCTTTTCGATATAATAGACTTTTTAAGAACGTCTTATGACATAACAACTTCTACTATTATAACCTTTGTAATAAAATGATTTGGAATATAAAGTAATTGGAATATTAAAATGTCTTTGTAAACGTTTTTATATAAATAAAGTATATCAATTTTAAACTTTAAAAAAATACAAATGTTACGAAATAATATTTCTTATTATTTAAACGATTTCAAGATATATAAATTTGAATATTATTAGTTTTGAAAAACTATATATTATATATTGTCCCAAATTTATATTTCGAAATAAAAATATAAAAATATATATATTTTTAACTTAGTCATAAAACGTCTTGATTTAAAATAACATATTTTGATAAACAACGAGTCACTGATTTATAGAAGCAAATGACCACAACGCTCAATTTTATAAGTTACATTTTTATAAGGTAATTTATTGATGAGTAAAGTCAAATTATTAATAAGGGTACACGTCACGTAACGTAAAATGCTAGTTTTCTAAACGTACGAAAGTGCGTTCAAAAAACCGAAAGCGGTACATGAGTCGAGTGACAACGTACGAGTCATTTGAACAAAATTATATTTTTACCATGTACGTAAATAAAATAAAATATATAATTAATTATATAGATTAAATAATAATTTATAATTAATATATTAAATAAATTAAATATGGGTGTCGGTAGTATACGTTAAAAGAACATGAGCTGTTTTTATATATCATGCAATCTATAAAACGAAAGAGGTTAAACAACGAATGAAAGACATGACACGCATATATACACATATACACCTTACCGCCCCATCTTGCTCAATAATCGTCGTACTTCGCTTGTTTGACACGATTTGCACCCGTAACAATGGTAGCTAGTCATTGTTACGCGAGCATCTCGCATTAACTTGCTAGTACAACGTCTATCTCGCTTGATGGATTTCAAATACATCACAAAACAAATAGCGCAAGGTTAGTTCACATAAACCTATGCACTAACAATTCCCGATCCGACCCGAAGTCCTACAAGTCCCGCATAAAGCGCACACGCAATAAAGTCTAAGTCTAGGCACCTATCTCAAGTCGCCTAAATCCCTTAGACCATGCTCTGATACCACTTGAAACAACCCAACCCGTATTCCATACGAATTTTTTTTTAAAAAAATAATACACATTTACGCGCCAATTAAATATGTAAACCATTCCACAAGTTCCATTTAAAACGTACAATAATTTAAATGTTTACAAAGGCACGAAGGCCATTAATTAAGTTTAATACAAGTTCGACCCACTACAAATGATAGTTTATAATCCAAACGACACTTCGAGCATGGTTTGGGGCTAAACTACCCAAAACGTTATGCCAACTCCAAAGCTCCAACAAAACATCATCATGGGACACCTAATGCCCAACAACCCCTTTTCCTTTATCCGCACCTGCATCTAAAAAGATAAACAATGAGAGGGGTAAGCTAATGCTTATTGAGTGCAACAATTATACATGTTCATATATAACCTACTTACTTGCAATCACTTACACCATACCGCATACAAGCTAGTAATTCGATAACCATGCAAACATCATGCATAAACTATTATCCACAATTTACAAGAAGCTAGCAACAATAAGAGCATATAGTTCACAATTTAATATGCTAGATACTGTGACAACCCGGAAATTTCTGACCAAATTTAAACTTTATCTTTATATTATTCCAACACGATAAGCAAAGTTTGTTAAGTTGAATCTCAAGAAGTGTAAACTGTATTCATACATTCATTTAACCTTGACCAAACCCTGATGATTCACGAACCATTATAATTGGATTGGAAAATATACATATATATATATATATACATACATACATACATATATATATATATATATATATATATATATATATATATATATATATATATATATATATATATATATATATTTATATATTTACAAAAATATACTATTAACTTAGTCAAAAAAACGTCCTGATTTAAAATAATATATTTTGATAAACAATGAGTCACTGATTTATAGAAGCAAATGACCACAACGCTCAATTTTATAAGTTACATTTTTTATAAGGTAATTTATTGATGAATAAGCCAAATTATTAATAAGGGTACACGTCGCGTAACGTAAAAGGCTAGTTTTCTAAACGTACGAAAGTGCGTTCGAAAAACCGAAAGTGGTACACGAGTCGAGTATCAACGTACGAGTCAACGGACCTAAAATTACAAGTCAACTATGTACATGAATATAATATAATATATATATAATTAATATAAATTATATATATATAATAATATGTCGACAAACAAGAAAACAAAAAAATTGTGAGCTGGATTTTGGGGCCATGCGACCGCATGAGAAATAGGCATAAAACCCATGCGATCGCATGGCAGTCAGAATTCAGAAACATTCTATAAATTGGCCAGTTTGCTCAACACACACACATATATTCATTATTACTCTGTATTTATTTATTTTATTTATTATTATTATTATTATTATTATTATTATTATTATTATTATTATTATTATTATTATTATTAAGATTAATCTTATTATTAATCTTATTATTATTAGTAGTATTAATATTATACATAAAATACTACGACGAGGTGTTGAGCGTGTCACTTTCAAAATGGGTTCTCAAGCGGGATAGAGCTAAGGAAATTATGGGTAATGTTCGGGGGTATATTTATGAATCAAACCTAGTGTTTATCATCTCCATTATGTCTACGTACTTTCCTACAATATTGAATCTCAATATT
This sequence comes from Rutidosis leptorrhynchoides, assembly GCF_046630445.1. Taxonomy (NCBI): domain Eukaryota; kingdom Viridiplantae; phylum Streptophyta; class Magnoliopsida; order Asterales; family Asteraceae; genus Rutidosis; species Rutidosis leptorrhynchoides. Next base: position 115,378,528 of record NC_092338.1, read on the forward strand.
GATACGTAAGCACTCATATTTTATCTTTTATATATTAATTGTGTATCCATGTCTAGTGCTCGAGTATATATATTTATACATTCGTGTATGCTAAATTTCGTCGTTAAACAGTTTATAATAGATCACGAATTAAATACATATATTACTGATAAAAGGTATATGATATACATGTTTTTGGAAAGCTGGCGAAAAATCAATAACTTTTCATTTAGATATCGAATAGTTTCGATGAACGGATTAAAAGATATGATCAACTGAATTATAATTGACGTTAATTGGAATTGCTTTTGAATCTGCAATTAATATTTAAACAACTTGTTTGTAAGATTGATAAATTGAATTTTTGAATATTACCAACCGAGTAAATGAATCCTTATATAAGGTACGTCTCGTTTTGTTGAACTATTGTCAAAATTGACTTTTTGAAACGACTTTGGATAACTTTTGTATGTCGATCTCAAGCATTAGGATTGTGATACACTATGATCTGACCTAGCTTGATAAACATTTAATGACCAACATATGTTCTCTAGGTTGAGATCTACGGTTATTTGGTAATCCGAGTTTCGGTCACATTTTGGTGAACGACTTTATATGCTGCTAAAGTGAGTTTCATTTGCTCCCTTTTTAATTGCTTTTGCAATCTATATTTTTGGGCTGAGAATACATGCACTTTATTTTAAACGCAATGGATACAAGTACATACTAAATTCTACACTGAGTTTGAACCGAAAATCCCTTAGCTTTGGTAACTAGTAACTGCCAGTTATAAGAACTGGTGGGCGCGAGTAGTAGTATATGGATCCATAGGGCTTGATATCCCCGTCCGAGCTAGAGCACTAGCCTTTTAATGGACGTATGCTATTTGAGAAGCGTACACGTTGGTTTGCGTGTATTATTAAGATGATTATACAAAGGGTACAAATTATATATACGTTAAGTTTAGTTACCAGGGTGCTCAATTTCGTAGAATATTTTGATAAATGTTTCTGGATGGAACAACTGAAATCTTGTGATCTACCTTTATATACAGATTATGCGCAACAATAAAACTATGAACTCACCAACCTTTGTGTTGACACTTTTAAACATGTTTATTCTCAGGTTTCTAGAAGTCTTCCGCTGTTTGCTTATACGTTATATAAGCTATGTGCATGGAGTCATAGATGCTTTATTCAAGAAAAATTTGCATTCACAAAATCATCACCATGTATCTTATTTTGACTGCATTGTCAACGGATGTAGTATTGTAAACTATTATATACGGTGATTGTCTATACGTAGAAATCATCAGACATCGAAAACCTTGGATTTATATATTCATTTATGGTGTGCCTTTTCAAAAGAATGCAATGTTTACAAAATGTATCATATAGAGGTCAAAACCTCACTGTGAAATCAATGAATGATGTATTCGTCCAAAGGGATTTGGAAGGATCGTCACAGATACGAATTCACACAACCATGGTTAACCAATAGTACAAGGGAACGGTACTCGTAAAAGACCGTCGGAGTTCATAACATCCATTAGTGTTACTTAAACACCGCGTAATCACTAGTCCCCCGGGTGATGTCTTGAACACTGATAAGGCTAAAAAGGAACATATATTTCATAGCATTATCCCCCAAGAAAGACAAGATTTTAGTTGCAATTGTTCCATTTTCAAGTGATATTCGTTTATATTAAATAAGTGCGAAGACAAAAGGCAGATTCGACAAATTGAAGACAAAAAGGTCCAAAAAGCTCAAAAGTACAAGATACAATTAAAAAGGTTCAAATTATTGATGAAGAACGTCTAAAAATGACAAGAGTACAAGTTACAAAACGCAAAGTACACGATATAAAATAGTACGCAAGGACGTTCGAAAATCCGGAACCGGGACATGAGTCAACTCTAAACGCCCGACGCAATGGACCAAAAATATCTAGTCTACTATGCACATAAATATAATATAATATATAAATAATTATTAAAATTATTTATATTTTATATATATTTAATAAATATGTCGACGAACAAGAAGACAAAAGATATGTGAGCTGTCCAGCGTGGCCATGCGAGTCGCATGGCAAATAGGCATAAACCCATGCGAGTCGCATGGCAGTAAAAATCTGGCCAAATGCCTATAAAAAGGCAGTTTATGCACGAACTCAAACACATCTTTTTCTTTTCCTTCTCTGTAAACATATAACATAAATAAATAATTATAATTTTAATTATAATTTTAATAATTATGATTTAGTTTAGTATTGTAACAAATAATTTACGGGTTTTAAGTCAAGACTCTGCCCGTGTAATACTACGATATTAATACCCACTGTAAGTTATGTCTTTCCTTTTTAATTTAATGTCTAGTAGCTAAATCGTTATTATGCTTATTTGAGCCGAAGTAATCGTGATGTTGGGCTAAAATATTAAGACGGGGTTATTGAACTTTGTACCATAATTAAGGTTTGGGCAAAAGACCGACACTTGTGGAAATTGGACTATTGACTATTAATAGATGGGGGGTATTGTCTAATTGAGTGACAACTCATTGGAGTCTGTCGAACCTATCTTCAAATTAATTAACCTAATAATTAATAATGATTATGGTTGTCCTATTTAGTGACGTTCATATCGAATCTGTTATAATCATTTAATTAATCAATTGGGTTGGGTAATTGATTATTCATTCTGATCAAGTGGATGAATTAATATTCATAAACTAATTAAAACAGGGGTGGATTACATACAGTGATAACTGGTGTAATTGTTGACAGAAGTGATAACTGCGTCACAGTTTAAATCCTTAATCAGTTGGAATATTTGACTTCGGGTATAAGGGTAATTTGACGAGGATACTCGCACTTTATATTTATGACCGATGGACTATTATGGACAAAAACCAGATAGATGTATCAAATAAACCAGGACAAAGGACAATTAACCCATGGTAATAAATTAAAATCAACACGTCAAACATCATGATTACGGAAGTTTAAATAAGCATAATTCTTTTATTATATTTCTTATCGTATCTTTATTTACTGTCATTTTATTACTCGCAATTTTATTTACTGTCATTTTATTTATTGTCATTATTTTACGCACTTTAATTATCGTCATTTATCTTTACGCTTAAAATATAGAATCGACAAACCGGTCATTAAACGGTAAAACCCCCCTTTTATAATAATATTACTACTTATATAATTATATATATTTTAAATAAATATAGCTAAAAATATAGTAAGTATCACCAGCTCCCTGTGGAACGAACCGGACTTACTAAAAACTACACTACTCTACGATTAGGTACACTGCCTATAGTGTTGTAGCAAGGTTTAGGTATATCCCATCCGTAAATTAATAAAACTTGTGTCATATTTTGTAGTATTTTGTATTAAAAAATAATACTATTTCGTACCCTCACGCTACATCATCAAGTTTTTGGCGCCGCTGTCGGGGATCGCTAAAACGCTATATTTTTAATTTATATTTGTGAAAATATAAGTTTGTAAAAAAAAAAAAAAAAAAAAACGTAAAAAAAAAAAACGTAAAAAAAAAAAAAACGTAAAAAAAAAAAAAAACGTAAAAAAAAAAAAAACGTAAAAAAAAAAAAAAAAAACGTAAAAAAAAAAAAAAATTATTAAAAAAAAAAATTTATTTTTTTAAGATTTTGTCTATAAAAAAAAATTTTTTTTTTTTTTTTGTTTTATTACCTTTAGATTTTTAGACTATAGTCGCAACTTTTAGTATTAAGTTTAGTTTTGCTATAGTTATTTTTACTTCTAGAATTTTTAGGCTTTGCCGTAAAATCCCTTAAGTGCTTATTCCTTAGACTAAGTTTTAGGTGCTTTACAATTTTACGACGCCGTATTTCGCACTACTTTCTTATTTTTATTTTTCGACGCCTATTTTTCGACCTTTTTATTTTTCGACACTTTTCGACGCGCAATCTTTTTCTCTCTTATTATTTCTCGCCATTCTAGTTTTTAAGACTTAGAATTTTTTCTACTTCTTCTCTAAATTTCTTAAAATTACGAAAATTTATTTTAAGTAGTTAAATTGATAGACATCAAAATTTTCTGGTTCGTAGTAATAGTTGGATTTGTACGTGGACCGGGTTATTGGAGCCAAACAGTCCTCAATTATATTGAGACCAAATGAATCCTGCCCCTCTGCTGCATCTTTTGGCTATTCGAAACGTGGGCAAAATCAGAAAAGTCTATTAATTGGATAGCTTATATAAGTTTTTCTTATTATTTTTATAACTAATAGGATATTCTGTGAATGCACCGAGCAAAACGTTCACCACCTTTTGTACGTTCACCACCTGTAACTAGATCAAGACATTTAGCAAATATAACCGCCGTTGATTTTTCTTTAGAATCGTCATCCAGTCGACCAAGTACTTCAGTTCAAATTTCCGATAATCCATTTTTTGAACCCAACCTCACAATTGAGAATCCAGAGAATATTCAGGAACGGTTCGTAGATCCTGAACCACTAAACTTTCCTCCGGAGCCACCAATCATTCAAACAGAGATTGTTGAGGAACGAACCATTAAATCAGAATCATCTAGTGATACCGATTCAACGAATTCAATTATGGAAGTAACGGAACCTCTAAGTATGGAAGATCGAATGAGAGCCACACGCACGGGCCAAGGTCACGCCATTATTAAGCCAGAAGTTAATGCGCCAGATTATGAAATCAAAGGACAAATTCTACACATGGTAACTAACCAATGCCAATTCAGTGGTGCACCGAATGAAGATCCTAACGAACACCTTCGTACGTTTAAAAGAATTTGTACACTATTCAAAATCCGAGAAGTGGAAGATGAGCAGATCTATCTCATGTTGTTTCCCTGGACTTTAAAGGGAGAAGCCAAAGATTGGTTAGAATCGTTACCTGAAGGGGCGATTGACACATGGGATGTTTTAGTTGAGAAATTTCTTAAAAGATTCTTTCCGGCATCTAAAGCCGTGAGACTTCAAGGAGAAATTGTTACGTTCACACAAAAGTCAAATGAAACTCTATATGAGGCGTGGACAAGATTTGGAAAGTTGTTGAGAGGATGTCCTCAACACGGTTTAGACACTTATCAAATAGTACAAATATTCTACCAAGGTGTCAACGTTGCTACACGAAAAGACATCGACATAACAGCTGGTGGTTCCATTATGAAGAAAACCGCAACTGAAGCTTACAAAATTATTGATAACACAGCCTCCCACTCTCATGAGTGGCACCAAGAGAAAGATATATATCGTTCATCTAAAGCGGCTAGAGCCGATTCTAGCCATAACTTTGATTCCGTTTCCGCAAAAATAGATTCTTTCGAGAGACGAATGGAAAAGATGAATAAAGATATTCACGCAATACGAATCAATTGTGAGCAATGCGGTGGACCACACTTAATGAAAGACTGTCACATTGAACAAACGATGGAACAACGTGAGAATGTTGTCTACATGAACCAAAGGCTGGAAAATAGTTATCAGAATAATTATCAACCACCAAGGCCAAACTTCAATCGAAATCAAAACATTCTTTACAATCCAAAAGGACCCGACAATAACTCGTATAACCAACAAGGTCCGAATAACCAACCAACTCAAAACAACACTTTCAATCAACAAAGACCTGGCTTGTATAAACCACCACAACAAACCGACGAGAAGAAGTCAAATCTGGAAGAAGTGGTATTTAAGCTAGTTGAATCTCAAACACAATTTATTGAAACTCAAACCCAAACGAACGAGAGGTTTGATCAGTCATTAAGAACTCAACAAGCTTCCATTTTGAATCTAGAAAAACACGTAGGTACTCTTGCTAGCTTAATGAGTGAGAGGGAACAAAGAAAGCTACCAAGTAATACTGAATCAAATCCTCGGAATGAGAATGTTAACATGGTTTCAACAAATTCTGAAAAACCAGCTCCGGAAGATGGGAAGGTTTTAGATGAGAATAAAAATGAAGAAGTTACACCACCACCACCAGAGTATGTAAAGTCAGTGGTAGCACCATATAAACCACCCATCCCGTTTCCAAGAAAAGGAGTTGAGTATGAGCAAGTGATAGGTAATAAAGATTGTGATACCTCTGGAAAGAAGAAGAAGAAAAAGAATAAGAAAGTGCAAGAAACAAAAGCCGTAAATATAAACCTGGTGAATACAGTTCCACCAAAACCTCCACCTAGGGTAGGTGATCCGGGTGAATTTATTGTTCCTTGTCTACTTAGTGATTGTGTCATGTATGATGCACTAGCAGATTTAGGTGCAAGTGTGAGTGTTATGCCTCTTTCATTATATAAGAGATTAGGTGTAGGTGAGTTAAGTCCAACGGATATGAGTGTTCGACTCTTTGATCAAACCATTAAGCACCCAGTTGGAATTGCTGACAACCTACCCGTTCAAGTAGGCAATTTAACCTTTCTAGTCGAATTTATTGTCATTGACATAGAAGAGGACCCAAACATTCCTCTAATTTTAGGTCGGCCATTCTTAGCATCCACCAAGGCGTTATTTGATGTAGGAAATGGAAGAATGACACTTAAAAGTGGTGACAAATCGATCACCTTTATGATTCGAAAGACTAAATCTCCACCAACCAAAACCGTTGAACCAGCAAAAACGATTGGTAAGAACCATGTTGTTTTACCAACTCCAACGGTAATACTTAGCAATAATGAAACGCCTAAGTGTGGGAAAAATGAAGTAACACCTAATGATGACATGATAACAAAGAACCCCGTTGTTGATACAAAATTAAATGATCCCGTTATTAACAGTTCAATGAAGAAACTTTTTAAACGGGCTATCGATGCTAGAAGTAAGGGGAACTTTAAGTTATGTAACCGGTTAGTATCCAATCTGTCGCCTAAAGAAAAGGCGAAACTAGTTGAATTTTGGGATATTACGGAAGAAGCCGGGCACTGGCTTAAAGAAAAAGTCACGGATATGCAAGTTGATTATGGACCAAGAGAAATTAACGATGAAGTTAATCACAATTTTGACACCACGGCTACCTAAGTGTGGGGAGATTCAAATGTTCTAAAAAAAAAAATGCTATCTCGAGTTAGTTGTTCTGTTCTCGTGTAGTTCCGAGAATGGAATCCGATTGGTCTTTTCCGCTAGCAGACACTAAAGAACTAGTTTCCTCCCTCCATTCTGAATTTTTTTTTATTTTGTAGGTTTTATATAAAAATTAATATGCTTTTTAAATTTAAGTTTTGTGTGATTTTAAAAACAAAATTTACTTTATTTCATTAAGTTAAAAAAAATTGATTTCTAAAATTCGTCGTGAGTTGAAGACTAGGTCGTTGAGCCGAAATTGCTTTACCCGAGAGCGGGGCGAAAAATTTTGTTATCATTATTTTTAATTTTATTGATCTAAAGTATGCCAAAAAAATATTATATTTTATAAATTTTTGAACGTGGGGAAATATACCCAACTTCAAAAATATGTATATATATGTTTGTATTTTATATTATGTACAAAACAGGGTAGAACAACGCACTTTCAAAGACTAACATTAAGTTCAGCAATAGCTACTGATTTTGACGACAAGAAGCAAAATATCAAATGTGATGTAAAATAATATGCTTACAAACTGGGTATTTTTAATCACTTTTCTACACTAATCACCCTCATGAATTTACAATTATAGTCTGATTTCATACAAATGAGGGCATTGCATGATCTCAAGTGTGGGGAAGGGTTATAAATTCTCTCGGGTTTGCACTTAGTTTATTTGCCAAATTTTGTGAAAATTTGAAAAATTTTCAACTAAATGAATTTAAAATCATGTTTATACATATTTATGAACGGTGAAAACTAGGTGATAATACCGAAATTATCGTTACCTCGAAAAGGACATAAATTGAGAAACACCCTAAAACGCTTGAATTCATTTAAAATGAAATAAAAGAAAATAAAAAGGCAAAGAAAGAAACTAAGTGTGGGAAGAATGTACCAAGTTATTCAATTTAAAACATATATCACATATTTTTGTACAAGATTATTGCAGGTACTTTTGCTTTGGACGATACTAATCAGTTTTACCCGGTTTACTGTAATACATTTGAAAGAAAGATGGATCTACACGATGAATCAATTCCATCATTAAAAGGAAGTAAAGTCTTCTGAAAAAGACACGCGCTTCTTGATTTAGGTCATGAAGTTGTCGTCCAGACCAGCTGTAGGTTGACGAAAAATCTAGAAAAGTCATCACTAAAATCAGCAGGAAATCCACGGACCTCAGCATAAAACAGGGTCGCCATGTGGTCAGATTTATCCTAACCATGAGAAGGATTTATCTCGTACAATGGGGAGGCACCGTGCAAATTAGCTGGATAAGACTAATGAATCAGATCCCCAGAAAGGATAATCTCCTTAAAAGATCAAAAATCAGCTTTTAAGCCTGATATTACTCAATCCTTGAGATTGACTTTAAAGATTGAGAATTACAAACTCATGTAATTCGATGATATCTAAACTCGAGCTTGAACGAGAAAATATTTTGATCAAAATACAAACCGATTTGTTTTCTGAAAACCCATTTTCAATGCGTTCATTACCATTGAACGTAAAATCCTAGGAATTCACCTGGAATTCATTAGGTCACCTGAACCAAATCGGGTGTCAACCGTAAGAACGGTGGTTGCATAGCATGGTCGGAGACAGGACCTTGTGCCAGACCGAAAAATCATAGGATGATCTTTACTATTGCTCCTACCAAGGATAGTTTTAGCATCCGACACGTTAAAAAAGACCATGAAAATCTGCATGTCATTAGACATTGCCTTAACAGTTTCTTGTTCATCGCTTTCCTTTACAACCGGACGGTAGTTTACCGAAAGGTAATATACGGAACAAGTAAACTGGATGTGTGCTATTCGATACCGGGATAGCAGTGGATTACACGAACCTAAAATTTTTAGCCAAAATATTGATCCACAAATATATTTTGCAACACCGATGATGGATCAAATCAGAAAACTTATCTAGGGTAAAAGCTAGAATGAATTTTCAAAAGATCAAATGTTTTCATAAAGATCCAATTTCCTTAATGGATCTAAATTTTTATAGTCATGTGGGACTGTAAACCATATCGTTACTACCATTGTTTATACCGCCATATCAAAATCACTGATGTACAAAGTGTGAAGAATAAAGAAGTGATTCTGGTATTTCAAGACTATATTGCTTGAGGACAAGCAACGCTCAAGTGTGGGGATATTGATAAGGCTAAAAAGGAACATATATTTCATAGCATTATCCCCCAAGAAAGACAAGATTTTAGTTGCAATTGTTCCATTTTCAAGTGATATTCGTTTATATTAAATAAGTGCGAAGACAAAAGGCAGATTCGACAAATTGAAGACAAAAAGGTCCAAAAAGCTCAAAAGTACAAGATACAATTAAAAAGGTTCAAATTATTGATGAAGAACGTCTAAAAATGACAAGAGTACAAGTTACAAAACGCAAAGTACACGATATAAAATAGTACGCAAGGACGTTCGAAAATCCGGAACCGGGACATGAGTCAACTCTAAACGCCCGACGCAATGGACCAAAAATATCTAGTCTACTATGCACATAAATATAATATAATATATAAATAATTATTAAAATTATTTATATTTTATATATATTTAATAAATATGTCGACGAACAAGAAGACAAAAGATATGTGAGCTGTCCAGCGTGACCATGCGAGTCGCATGGCAAATAGGCATAAACCCATGCGAGTCGCATGGCAGTAAAAATCTGGCCAAATGCCTATAAAAAGGCAGTTTATGCACGAACTCAAACACATCTTTTTCTTTTCCTTCTCTGTAAACATATAACATAAATAAATAATTATAATTTTAATTATAATTTTAATAATTATGATTTAGTTTAGTATTGTAACAAATGATTTACGGGTTTTAAGTCAAGACTCTGCCCGTGTAATACTACGATATTAATACCCACTGTAAGTTATGTCTTTCCTTTTTAATTTAATGTCTAGTAGCTAAATCGTTATTATGCTTATTTGAGCCGAAGTAATCGTGATGTTGGGCTAAAATATTAAGACGGGGTTATTGAACTTTGTACCATAATTAAGGTTTGGGCAAAAGACCGACACTTGTGAAAATTGGACTATTGACTATTAATAGATGGGGGGTATTGTCTAATTGAGTGACAACTCATTGGAGTCTGTCGAACCTATCTTCAAATTAATTAACCTAATAATTAATAATGATTATGGTTGTCCTATTTAGTGACGTTCATATGGAATCTGTTATAATCATTTAATTAATCAATTGGGTTGGGTAATTGATTATTCATTCTGATCAAGTGGATGAATTAATATTCATAAACTAATTAAAACAGGGGTGGATTACATACAGTGATAACTGGTGTAATTGTTGACAGAAGTGATAACTGCGTCACAGTTTAAATCCTTAATCAGTTGGAATATTTGACTTCGGGTATAAGGGTAATTTGACGAGGATACTCGCACTTTATATTTATGACCGATGGACTATTATGGACAAAAACCAGATAGATGTATCAAATAAACCAGGACAAAGGACAATTAACCCATGGTAATAAATTAAAATCAACACGTCAAACATCATGATTACGGAAGTTTAAATAAGCATAATTCTTTTATTATATTTCTCATCGTATCTTTATTTACTGTCATTTTATTACTCGCAATTTTATTTATTGTCATTTTATTTATTGTCATTATTTTACGCACTTTAATTATCGTCATTTATCTTTACGCTTAAAATATAGAATCGACAAACCGGTCATTAAACGGTAAAACCCCCCTTTTATAATAATATTACTACTTATATAATTATATATATTTTATATAAATATAGTTAAAAATATAGTAAGTATCACCAGCTCCCTGTGGAACGAACCGGACTTACTAAAAACTACACTACTCTACGATTAGGTACACTGCCTATAGTGTTGTAGCAAGGTTTAGGTATATCCCATCCGTAAATTAATAAAACTTGTGTCATATTTTGTAGTATTTTGTATTAAAAAATAATACTATTTCGTACCCTCACGCTACATCATCAAACACCGCGACTCACCCCCATGACAATGTGGTGTCTTGAACACCGCGACGATTCCACATGTCAATCAAACCATGAGGGGTGCCTTGAACACCGCGGCATCCACTCCCATGACAATGTGGTATCTTAAACACCGCGACAATACCACATGTCAATCAAACAATGAGTAGTGTCTTGAACACCGCGACAATACTACTCGTTACTTAGAATGTGGTGTCTTAAACACCGCGATAATACCACATTCATACTACACAAATAAATACATTATATATGTACACGCATAATTATTCCACTCACCTTAATACAAGGATGATGATTATGCACTTTTGAACTTCAAAGCAATATACCTAATACATTAAGTACACTTTCAATACACAACTAGTAGAGCTAACCACATTACTTACACTAGAGCATTTAATGACCCATTAGCATTAAATAGCTCACTTGCACTAAAACCGCCCATAAATGGCCAAGACACATATTAAATCACTAAAGCTAGTAATTTAAAGTCTACTAACTTTAACTAACGCAAACTTAGGGTAACTCATACACATCTCGCCCAAACTAGGTCAACATTACTCTTTTGACCCATTTTAATACTTAAACTTACAATTTTAGTCAAACATGACCCATTTACAATTCTTCCTTCAATTACAAGTGTATTAGTGACTAAAAACACCATTTAACACTTTCAACCTCAAATCATAAGACCAAACCCTAGATTATAGCTATTTAGGGTTTCCTTTCATCAACATAACCCAAATCCACCCATATTACCCCCAAATGGGTCTTACAAGTTCCAAATAAACCAAACCCTAGTATAAACTAATTAAAACTCAAAATACGGAGTTAAGACTTACCAACACTATCCACTTGTAGCTAAGAACAAGGAAAACAACTTTAATTCTTGCTCCAAAGATCAACTCTCAATCCTTCACTCACAAATCTCACTTGAAATCAAATGGGTTTTTATGTTTTGAGAGAAATTGGAGAAAGAAAATGGAAAAGAAATGAATTAAATGAGATAAGTGGTGGAGATTTAATGCTCCAATCAGATCTAGACGTAAAAAGACGAATTTGCCCTTGAACCACTTATTTTAAAACAAAAATCCGGAACCAGTTCACCCAGTGGGTCGCGGCGCGACCCCAATTGTCGCGGCGCGGCAATTAACGTATTTTACGAGCTGTCTTAATTCACTCCTGACTCAGATTCTAGTTATTTGTCGCGGCACGACCTTATTCTCCGCGGCGCGACGTTTAAAGGAAAACTCTGCCCTTCTTAACATGCCTCCTGACTTTGGTTTGTTTGATATGCCGCGGGGCGGCAATGGTCATCGCTGCGCGCCATTAGGCGTGGCCTGACCATTTTCTCGGCAACAAACTAACAATTAAATATTCGACTTGTACGCTTCGTTCTCGCTTCCTATACACGTCTAAACTTCAACTTTAGTCGCACAAGACATAACGCTATCAAAACCCATGTATAAACGTATACATGCATGCGTTCTCAAATACACATATATTTACACATCAACTAACACTTTATTTATTTCATCACATAAACGAACGGGTTATAAGCGTAACAATGATTAAGTATGTACCTTTAGATAGGTACGGGAAAACGGGATGTTACAACTCTCCCCCACTTGAATCGGAGTACGTCCTCGCGATCCAAGCCGCATGACAAGCCGGAAGATAAACCAAAACAAACTCTTCGGATTCCCACGTAAACTCGGAACCCTTTCGATGTCGCCATTCAACTTTAAAGGTCCTCACTTCTTTGTTACACAACAATTTAACCTTTTCATCGAGAATAGATATAGGTTCTTCAACATACTCTAGCTTGTTGTTCAAGATAATCTCGTCTAATGGCACCCAAGTCGAGTCATCCGCAAGACACCTACGGAGATGGGAAACATGAAACGTGTTATGAATCCCCGCAAGCTCTTCGGGCAACTCTAGTCTATAGGCAACCTCACCAACACATGCCAAAACCTTGAAAGGACCAATAAACCGAGGAGCTAACTTTCCTCGTTTTCGAAACCGAATAACTCCTTTCCATGGCGAAACTTTAAGCATCACCATGTCGCCTTCTTGAAACTCAATCGTTCGCCTCCCTTTATCGGCATAAGATTTTTGTCTATCTTGCGCCGCCTTAAGTCGAGCCCGAATCACCTCAATTTTACTATTCATCTATAGGACCAAATCGGTACTCCCAATTTCTCGTTGTCCCACTTCACCCCAACAAATAGGAGTTCGACACCTACGCCCATAAAGCATCTCATAAGGTGGCATTCCAATACTAGTGTGGTAACTATTATTGTACGAGAATTCCACCAATGGTAAGTGCTCATCCCAGCTACCACCAAAGTCAATAACACACGCCCTTAATATATCCTCCAACGTTTGGTTTGTACGCTCGGTTAGACCGTCCGTTTGAGGATGATACGCCGTGCTCATTTTCAATTGAGTACCCATATCTTCATGAAACTTATTCCAAAACCGAGACGTGAAACGAGTATCTCGACCCGAAACTATAGATATAGGAACCCCATGCCTTGATATCACCTCTTTGATAAACAACTTGGACAAAGTCTCTGACAATATCGTTTCCCGAATGGGAAGAAACAAAGCACTCTTCGTCAATCGATCAACTATCACCCAAATCGTATCATATTGGGTTCTCGCCGTCTTTGGTAACTTTGTAATGAAATCCATGGTAATGTGCTCCCATTTCCATTTTGGGACTTCCAATGCTTGTAACTTACCGTACGGCTTTTGGTGTTCGGCTTTAACTTACAAACATGTGACGCATTGTTCAACATACTTAACAACATCATGTTTCATGCCCGGCCACCAATACTCCTTCTTTAAATCAAGGTACATTTTCGTTACACCTGGATGAATGAAATACTTTGACTTATGTGCTTCATCAAGGAGCACTTGTCGGTAACCACCCATCTTAGGCATCCACACACTTCCTTGAAAAGATAACAAGCCGTGCGGGCCTAAAGTAATAGACTCCGTTTGCCCCACAATTCGTTCTTCATGTTTGTTGTTAACAAAAGCTTCAATTTGAATCTCACCAAGCTTTACAAGAAAATCGTTAGTAATAATCATGCGTAACGATCCTACTCGTATCGCCGGATGTTGACTCTTTCTACTTAACGCATCCGCGACCACGTTCGCCTTACCCGGATGATAAAGTATCTCACAATCATAATCTTTTACCACATCCATCCACCTACGTTGATGATAATTCAAATCTCGTTGATTAAAGAGATGTTTCAAACTCTTATGATCCGAATAAATCGTACACTTGACACCATACAAGTAGTGGCGCCAAATTTTCAACGCATGAACCACCGCCGCCAATTCAAGATCATGAGTCGGGTATCTCTTTTCGTGTTCCTTTAATTGTCGAGAGGCGTAAACGATGACTTTACCCCTTTGCATTAGAACACGCCCGAGCCCATTTAAAGAAGCATCACAATAAACCGTCATGTCTTCTACCCCTTCCGGCAACACTAACACCGGAGCTTGACACAACTTCTCTTTTAACAATTGAAAAGCAACTTCTTGCTCGTTTTTCCAATTGAACCTTACGTTCTTCCTTGTCAACTTCGTCAAAGGAGAAGCAATCTTAGAAAAGTCTTGGATAAACCGACGATAATAACCGGCCAATCGGAGAAAACTTCGAATTTCCGTAGGCGTAGTCGGTTTTCCCAACTCTTCACCGTCTCAATCTTCCCCGGATCTACTTGAATACCTTCTTTATTCACAATATGGCCAAGGAATTGAACTTCCCTTAGCCAGAATTCACATTTGGAGAATTTAGCATACAACTTCTCCTTCCACAACGTCTTCAACATTTCACGCAAATGGTGTTCATGTTCCTTCATACTCTTAGAATAAACAAGTATGTCGTCAATGAACATAATTACTGACTTGTCCAACATAGGTTGGCACACCCGGTTCATAAGATCCATGAATGCCGCCGGTGCATTCCTAAGACCAAAGGGCATGACTACAAATTTAAAATGCCCGTAACGAGTTTGAAACGCCGTTTTCTCTATGTCTTCCTCACGGACCCGCACTTGGTCATAGCCGGACCGTAAGTCAATCTTAGAAAAATACGTTGCACTTTGGAGTTGGTCAAATAAATCGTCAATCTGAGGCAACGGATAATGATTCTTGATCGTCACTTTGTTCAACACCCGATAATCGATGCACATCCGCATATTACCATCTTTCTTCTTCACAAACAAAACCGGAGCACCCCATGGCCAGGAACTCGGTCGAATAAAACCCTTCTCAAGCAACTCTTGGGTTTGATTTAACAACTCTTGCATTTCCGTCAGTGCTAAACGATAAGGAGTTTTAGCAATGGAGGTAGCCCCCGGAACCAACTCAATGCGAAATTCAACTTGTCTTTCCGCCGGAACACCCGGTAACTCATCCGGAAAAATGTCTTCAAATTCGCTAACCACCAGAATTTCACGAATGGGTGGTGGCTCATCACGAGTATCAACTACATGGGCAAGAAAAGCCATGCCACCACTAACAAGGAAACGACGTGCACGTGCAAAAGTGCATATCGGCACAAGTCTTCTTTGCTTATCGCCATGAATAATTAACTCTCCCCCACTTGGGGTCTTCACACGAATGAATTTATTATGGCATGCAATATCGGCTCTATTACGATCGAGCCAACCCATACCAACAACAATATCAAAATCACCCAAAGTCATCGGAATGAGATCGATTTCAAAAGTTTCGGTACCAAACACAACATTACAATTTTTACAAATATCAACCCCTAGCACCGTTTTACCATCCGCTATTTCAACTTCTACCGGATGACTTAACTTAGCTAGCAGTTTATTCAACTTAGGCACAAATCTTGGAGTCACAAACGACAAGTTAGCACCACTATCAAAAAGTATACGTGCCGGACTAGAGTTAACCATGAAAGTACCTGAGACGACTTCATTTGATTGTTTGGCTTCTTCATTCGTCATCAAGTAGTTACGACCCCTAGCCGTACCCGCCGCTTTCTCCAATTTCTTAACATGATCATTGTTCAAATTGGGACATTCCGGCCTCTTATGCCCTTCTTTACCACAATTATAACAAGTGAGTTTGGTTGTAGAAGGAGGGTTGGTGCAATCACGGGCCATATGTCCCTTTCGTCCACAATTGTGACAAGAATAACGGAACTCTCCGGGAACACTTTTCTTCACACTACCGACACTCTCAGTTGCACCCTTACTCTTCTTGTTCGAATGACTTGTTTTTCGAACTTCCTCTTGCCAAAAGTAAAGCCGCTCTTTCTTAACACGAGCGCCTCAAAACCTTTGGCCATATTGAACAACTCATCGAAACTTTTCACCACATTTACACTAATCTTTTTTTGATAACTATCATTCAAGATTCGATAGAAGTCTTCCTTCAACATTTTATCTTTTCCGACATACTCTGAGAAAAATTGGGTCTTAGACAAGAAAACGGATTTGAGAGTGTTCAAATCCATCGACCCTTGCCTTAAGGAATGTAAATCATCCTTAAGCCTTGTAAGATCGGCCGAAGTTCTACTCGTCAAAAAATTCCGCCTTGGATTCATCCCAAGTGAATTCCACGCATTGCTCTTCACCATAAACTTGGATCTTCGCGTCCCACCATAGCTTAGTATCGCCCCTCAACATGCTGCAACCATACCTTGTCTTTTTATCAAGCGGGCATTCACAAGTACGAAAAGCCCCCTCCATATCGGAGATCCATCGGGCACTCTTAAGTGGATCCCGTTCGTCCTCAAAAGTAGGAGGTTGAGCATCTTTAAAATTCTTATAGAAAAAGTCTCGTCTCCCAACATTGTCCTCTTGAAGGACAAATTTAATTTGCTCCTTTACTACATTAACTAATTGCTCGTCAATCGTATCTAGAAACATTTTCCTAACATCTTCAAGGAAAGACGCATGATGATTTTTCAAAATAGCCTCAACTTTGGCCGTGAACTCGGGGTCCTCGCTCGTGCCCCCATTATCGGTGTCGTGTCCATTTCTCATCTTCATTCTATAAAACGAAAGAGGTTAAACAGCGAATGAAAGACATGACACACATATATACACATATACACCTTACCGCCCCATCTTGCTCAACAATCGTCGTACTTCGCTTGTTTGACACGATTTGCACCCGTAACAATGGTAGCTAGTCATTGTTACGCCAGCATCTCGCATTAACTTGCTAGTACAATGTCTATCTCGCTTGATGGATTTCAAATACATCACAAAACAAATAGCGTATGGTTAGTTCACATAAACCTATGCACTAACAATTCCCGATCCGACCCGAAGTCCTACAAGTCCCGCATAAAGCGCACACGTAATAAAGTCTAAGTCTAGGCACCTATCTTAAGTCACCAAAATCCCTTAGACCATGCTCTGATACCACTTGAAACAACCCAACCCGTATTCCATACGAATTTTTTTTTTAAAAAATACACATTTACGCGCCAATTAAATATGTAAACCATTCCACAAGTTCCATTTAAAACGTACAACAATTTAAATGTTTACAAAGGCACGAAGGCCATTAATTAAGTTTAATACAAGTTCGACCCACTACAAATGATAGTTTATAATCCAAACGACACTTCGAGCATGGTTTGGGGCTAAACTACCCAAAACGTTAGGCCAACTCCAAAGCTCCAACAAAACATCATCATAGGACACCTAATGCCCAACAACCCCTTTTCCTTTATCCGCACCTGCATCTAAAAAGATAAACAACGAGAGGGGTAAGCTAATGCTTAGTGAGTGCAACAATTATACATGTTCATATATAACCTACTTACTTGCAATCACTTACACCATACCGCATACAAGCTAGCAATTCGATATCCATGCAAACATCATGCATAAACTATTATCTACAATTCACAAGAAGCTAGCAACAACAATAGCATATAGTTCACAATTTAATATGCTAGATACGAATTCACACAACCATGGTTAACCAATCGTACAAGGGAACGGTACTTGTAAAAGACCGTCGGAGTTCATAACATCCATTAGTGTTACTTAAGCACCGCGTAATCACTAGTCCCCCGGGTGATGTCTTGAACACCGCGACTAACTCACCCCCATGACAATGTGGCATCTTGAACACCGTGACGATTCCACATGTCAATCAAACCATGAGTGGTGCCTTGAACACCGCGGCATCCACTCCCATGACAATGTGGTATCTTAAACACCGCGACAATACCACATGTCAATCAAACAATGAGTATTGTCTTGAACACCGTGACAATACTACTTGTTACTTAGAATGTGGTGTCTTAAACACCGCGACAATACCACATTTACACTACACAAATATATACATTATATACGTACACGCATAATTATTTCACTCACCTTAATACAAGGATGATGATTATGCACTTCCGAACTTCAAAGCAATGTACCTAATACATTAAGTACACTTTCAATACACAACTAGTGGAGCTAACCACATTACTTACACTTGAGCATTTAATGACCCATTAGCATTAAATAGCTTACTTACACCAAAACCGCCCATAAATGGCCAAGACACATATTAAATCACTAAAGCTAGTAATTTAAAGTCTACTAACTTTAACTAACGCAAACTTAGGGTAACTCATACCCATCTCGCCCAAACTAGGTCAACATTACTCTTTTGACCCATTTTAATACTTAAACTTACAATTTTAGTCAAACATGACCCATTTACAATTCTTCCTTCAATTACAAGTGTATTAGTGACTAAAAACACCATTTAACACTTTCAACCTCAAATCATAAGACCAAACCCTAGATTATAGCTATTTAGGGTTTCCTTTCATCAACATAACCCAAATCCACCCATATTACCCCCAAATGGGTCTTACAAGTTCCAAATGAACCAAACCCTAGCATAAACTAATTAAAACTCAAAATATGGAGTTAAGACTTACCAACACTATCCACTTGTAGCTAAGAACAAGGAGAACAACTTTAATTCTTGCTCCAAAGATCAACTCTCAATCCTTCACTCACAAATCTCACTTGAAATCAAATGGGTTTTTATGTTTTGAGAGAAATTGGAGAAAGAAAATGGAAAAGAAATGAATTAAATGAGATAAGTGGTGGAGATTTAATGCTCCAATCAGATCTAGACGTAAAAAGACGAATTTGCCCTTGAACCACTTATTTTAAAACAAAAATCCGGAACCAGTTCACCCAGTGGGTCGCGGCGCGACCCCAATTGTCGCGGCGCGGCAATTAACGTATTTTACGAGCTGTCTTAGTTCACTCCTGACTCAGATTCTAGTTATTTGTCACGGCGCGACCTTATTCTCCGCGGCACGACGTTTAAAGGAAAAATCCGCCCTTCTTAACATGCCTCCCGACTCTGGTTTGTTTGATATGTCGCGGCGTGACAATGGTCATCGCGGCGCGCCATTAGGCGTGGCCTGACCATTTTTTCGGCAACAAGCCTGACCATTTTTTCGGCAACAAACTAACAATTAAATATTCGACTTGTACGCTTCGTTCTCGCTTCCTATACACGTCTAAACTTCAACTTTAGTCTCACAAGACTTAACGCTATCAAAACCCATGTATAAACATATACATGCATGCGTTCTCAAATACACATATTGATAATGCTAAAAACGAACATATATTTCATAGCATTATTCCTTAAGAAAGACAAGCTTTTAGTTGCATTTGTCCTATTTACAAGTAATATTCGTTTAAATAATAAAACGTGAAGACAAAAGACAGATTCGACGAATTGAAGATGCAAACGACCAAAAAGCTAAAAAGTACAAAGTACAATCAAAGAGGTTCCAATTATTGATGAGAAACATCTCAAAATTACAAGAGTACAAGATTCGAAACACAAAATACAAGATAGTAAATTGTACGCTTGGACGTTCAAAAATCCGGAACCGAGACCAGAGTCATCTCTCAAAGCTCGACGCAACGGACTAAAAATTACAAGTCAACTATGCACATGAATATAATAGAATATATAACTAATTCTTAAAATTAATATATTATATTATATTATATTATATAAACCGTCGGCAAGCTAGGAGCCAAGCTTGTGTGAGCTGGATTCCACAGCTCCGCACTCGCGGAGCTTTGAAGAGCAAAATCCACCGCACTCGCGGAGCCCAAAAAGTCAGAAATCCACCTTTAAAAGGCCGAGCATTCGGCCG
Source organism: Rutidosis leptorrhynchoides (assembly GCF_046630445.1). Classification (NCBI taxonomy): domain Eukaryota; kingdom Viridiplantae; phylum Streptophyta; class Magnoliopsida; order Asterales; family Asteraceae; genus Rutidosis; species Rutidosis leptorrhynchoides. Next base: position 115,398,841 of record NC_092338.1, read on the forward strand.
AATTTTACACATCTTTTTCTCATTCATCATACGTAAAATATATATATATATATTTATATTTTAATTTTAATTTTAAATCCTAATAATAAGGGTATGTTAGCGAATGTTGTAAGGGTGTAAGTCGAAATTCTGTCCGTGTAACGCTACGCTATTTTTAATCATTGTAAGTTATGTTCAACCTTTTTACATTAATGTCTCGTAGCTAAATTATTATTATGCTTATTTAAAACGAAGTAATCATGATGTTGGGCTAAATACTAAAATTGAGTAATTGGGCTTTGTACCATAATTGGGGTTTGGATAAAAGAACGACACTTGTGAAAATTAGACTATGGGCTATTAATGGGCTTTATATTTGTTTAACTAAATGATAGTTTGTTAATTTTAATATAAAGAATTACAATTGGACGTACCTATAAATAACAATATACACTCAATCGGACACGATGGGCGGGATATTTATATGTACGAATAATCGTTCATTTAACCGGACACGGGAATGAATTAATAGTCACTAGAATTATTAAAACAGGGGTGAAATTATGTACAAGGACACTTGGCATAATTGATAACAAAGCATTAAAACCTTGGGTTACACGCAGTCGATAACCTGGTGTAATTATTAAACAAAGTATTAAAACCTTGTTACAGTTTAAGTCCCCAATTAGTTGGAATATTTGACTTCGGGTATAAGGATAATTTGACGAGGACACTCGCACTTTATATTTATGACTGATGGACTGTTATGGACAAAAACCAGACGGACATATTAAATAATCCAGGACAAAGGACAATTAACCCATAGGAATAAACTAAAAATCAACACGTCAAACATCATGATTACGGAAGTTTAAATAAGCATAATTCCTTTATTTTCATATTTAATTGCACTTCTAATTATCGCACTTTTATTTATTGTCATTGTATTTAATTGCACTTTTAATTATCGCACTTTTTAATTATCGCAATTTTATTTCATCGCACTTTTATTTATTGCAATTTCATTATCGTTATTTACTTTACGCTTTAAATTAAGTCTTTTATTTATTTAATATTTTACATTAGGTTTTAACTGCGACTAAAGTTTTAAAATTCGACAAACCGGTCATTAAACGGTAAAAACCCCCCTTTATAATAATAATATTACTTATATATATATTTGTATTTTTATAAATTAAAACTAATATAGCGTTAAGCTTTGTTTAAAAGATTCCCTGTGGAACGAACTGGACTTACTAAAAACTACACTACTGTACGATTAGGTACACTGCCTATAAGTGTTGTAGCAAGGTTTAAGTATATCCATTCTATAAATAAATAAATATCTTGTGTAAAATTGTATCGTATTTAATAGTATTTCGTTGTAAAATATAAGCTATTTCATATACACCTCGCAAAACATCAAGTATTTTTGGCGCTGCTGCCGGGGAACTTAAACGCCAAAAGCGCAACGCTAATGATATAAAAAAATAATAATAATATAATTTTGTAAAAGTTTTTATTAAGTCTTTCAAGTAAAAATATAAGTTTTTTTTAAAAAAAATATAAAAAATATAAAAATACAAAAAGAGTTTGTTAAAAAAATATAGAAAGTTAAAAAGTATTTTTATTTTTGAGTTTAAATATAAGTATTTTATTGTTTTATATAAATATTTATTTATATTTATATATATATTTTATATTTATAGAAAAACAAAAATAAAAAAAATAAAAAAAAACTGAACCTGTAAAAATCGACCCCTTTCTCAGCTGAAATTGAACCCTCCGCGACTCGCGGATGTTTTGAACTGGCACTATCCGCACTCGCGGAGGTCTTCTGACAGGCCATAGTCAACCCTAAAACAGCATTAATTACGGAGTATATATTATTATTATTATTAATTAAATCCTAATTAGGGTATTATTATTATTATATAATTTAGTTTTTATTATTATTTTGTATTATTTAGTTTAAATAGTTTAAATAATTTATAAAATTAATAATTTTATAAAATAAATAATATAAAAATAATATTTTTATAAAAATTGCACTTTTTACAACTTTTAGTATATTTCTATATTTTGTCTTTTTTATTCGTTTTAGCGTAATATTTGTATTTTTCGCTCGTTTTTAGTTTTAATCCATAATTTTTGCCATAGTTATTTTTATTTCTAGATTTTTAGGCTTTGCCGTAAAATCCCTTAAGTGCTTTTTCTTTAGACTAAGATTTAGGTGCTTTAAAATTTTGCGACGCCTTTTTAAGTTTTAGTACCTTTTTAAGTTATTGCCTTTTTAAGTTTTAGTACCTTTTTAAGTTATTGCCATTCAACGCGCTACTTTCTTATTTTTATTTTTCGACGCCTTTAACCTATGTATCAATTATCACTCCAATTAGTAATCTGAATTTGCAATTTTAATTTTAAGTTAGTA